>NW_020229295.1:0-55298 GCF_003227725.1 Camponotus floridanus
CCGCTCACCACAATGGAAATTGACTTCAGCTAAAACCTACTGATCAGAATCGTGCAACGAACACATTTTACTAACGGAAATCAACTTCTGTCTCAAGGTTGTTGTCCAAGGTCCAGTTCTCTCAATCATTTAACTCCTTTTTCAGATTCTGCTGGATTACTACGCACTGGAGGTCGGCTTCAACACTCTCAATTACCTCCAGAGAGCAAACATCTCCTTATATTGCCAAAGTAACCGACTTTCACTCAGTTGATCATAGCGGATGCTCATACCAGAACCTGTCATGGAGGAACTCAAATTACGTTGACCTTCATTCGGAATGCCTACTGGATTGTTGGTGGTCGTCTGCCCGTTAAAAGTTTCATTTTACACTGTGTGATTTGCACTAGGTATCGCCAAAAAAGAGCGTAGCAACTCAGGACAGCTTCCATCAGCACGAGTAACCCCCACACGCCCATTCTTACATTCAGGAGTTGATTACGCTGGGCCGCTCTTGAAAAACATGGAAAGGAAAAAATGCACGGCAGTACAAAACTTATATCGAAGTTTTCGTCTGTTTTTCTACATCCGCAGTGCACCTCGAATTAGTAACAGACTATTCGGCCGACACATTTATCGCTGTGTACAAGAGATATACTGCACGACGAGACATCTGCGTCACGTTATCCAGTGACTGTGGCACGAACTTAATCGGAGCAGATGCAGAACTACAAAAATTGTTTTCGACCGCATCTCAAGAACAACAGAGAAATGCATCGCTACTTATGAATGACGGAACACAATGGCTCTTTAATCCTCCCGGCACTCATTTTGGAGGCAAGTGGGAAGCCGTTAAGTCTGAAGGTCACGTGAAGGTCACCGTTAATTTATTAAATAGAACCCCCCTATTTTTTATTGCACATTCTTGTAGCTTATCTCGAGGGCTTTCCAAAACACTACAATAAAATATTTTTTTTCCTCAAGTACTTTTTGAGTTATAAGGCTTGAAATCATTTCTTAATTTTACATAAACCGTAAAATATCTTGTAAAATATCATTTTATGGTTATCTTACCTTAATACATTTATGTACTGTTAAAAGATCGCCAAGAAATTCAAACTCGCGCGCAATATCGAAAACATCCATCGATACATACGGCGCTGCTGACGCAGCAAAGGGCCTCTCTCTAGAGAAGAGATCGGCGGAGACGCTGACAACGTTCTCTCTGTTCGCCATTGTCAGCGTATATCGTGGTTCAGCTCTCGTCACGTGAAATATCTTTTCGAAACGACTACGGAAAACGGCAAAAAAGATCGACCAGTGTTCGTTACAGCCTTCTCTATAGCAGACACGAGAAAGTTTTCCGAGAAGTATACAAAGATCGAAAAAGAAGTCGCAGGCGGTGTGTAACCGTTCTCAAAACGTTCTCGTCGTTTTTGACGAAGGCGGTTTCGTACCGTTCTCAAATATATAGTTCAAGGCGGTTTCGTACCGTTCTCAAACGTGTAGTGCAAGGCGGTTTTCGTACCGTTCTCTCTCAAATAACAAAGGCGACCTCCTGCCGTTCTCAAATAGTTCTCTCTCTCACATAACATTGAGCAAAGGCGGTGTCGATGAAGGAGAAGCAAGAAACACAGAAATAAGAAAAAAAGTGGGAGGTAAAAAGGAAATAAAAGAATGGAGACTAGTATTCTGTGTATGTATATGTAGCGGGTTTAAAAAGTGGGGTATTACGTAAATAAGATATAGAAGGTATACTAAGAAAGTGGAACAGTGGAAGGAAGTTAGAGAAGAGGGAAAATATATACGCTGTTAGTGGGGATTTTAATGCTAGAACGAGAAGAGTGGAGGAACAATAGCAGAAGAAGAAGAGGAAAATCAGGAGGAAAAAAAGAGAAAACATTCAAAGGATGAGAAGATAAACAGAGAAGGAAAAAAAGCTGGTGGAGATAATAGAGGACAAAGACTGGAGCATTTTTAATGGTAATATGAAAGGGGATGAAAATGGAGAGTATCTATTTCACTGGACGGCACGGTGATAGATTATGTGATAGGAGATGAAGAGATAAAGTTTAAAAAAAAAAAAGGATAGGAGATTAGAATTGATTCAGATCCCCAATGGAGTTATGGATAGAGGAAAACATAAAGAAAAAAAGGACAGAAGAAAGAAAAAGAATGGAAAAGAGAATTATGGGATGAAGACGGATATAAACTGTCTAAGAAAAAGCTAAGGATAGAGAAGATAGAGGAAGAGCGTAGCGGAGGAATGGGAAGAGATGGAAAAAATAATAAACGAAGCATTAAGTGGAACAAAGAAGGATTTAAGAAGAGAAAAGAAAAAAAGAAGGAATGATGGAATAAAGAATATGAGAGTAAAAAAGGGGCAAGGGAAAAATTAAAAAGTTGAAGACAAAAATAAAAAGAAATATAGAGATTCGAAGAAAGAGTGCAAGGAAAATGTGTGAAAAGAAGAAGGAAGAAAGTGATAGATGGAAGGAAATAGTGAAAAAAGCTCGGAATGAAAAGGATATATAAAAGATAGTAAACAAGAAAAAGAAAAGTATAGTAAATGAAGAAATAGAAGTAGAGGAATGGAGAGAGTATTTTCATGGAGTTGCTAGGAAAAATAGAATATAAAGTATTAGGAGGAGATGAAGAAGGAAAGAAGTAGGAAGAAGGAATGGAGGAAATAAATAGAATGGAGATAAAGAAGTTATCAAGAACATAAAAATCGGGAAGGGAATACCGGGCAAGGAAATATGGAAAGGGAGGAAATGGAGGAGTGGATATGAAAAATTTTGTAATCAATATGGAAGGAAGAAGGGTGCTGAATAGCTAGAACGAAAGGATTATAATCCCAAGAGTGAGTCCCGATTGCGCACATTCCCGATCAGACACGACGATATTTCCCCGATCGGACATAGTCTCGATTAGACACAAACCCGATCGGACACAGACCCGATCAAACATAGTCCCAATCGGACACAGTCCCGATCGAATACAACCTATGTGAAATAGTACAATAATAGACTTCATTTTCGCAGCTGAAAGCACAGGGCGGTGTGAATTGAACTCATTTCGCGTGTAAAGTTGCAAACCCATTCTATGTGGAACCGTACAATAATAGACTTCGTTCGCATTAGCACAGGGCGAAAGCATGTATCCGATCGGATATGTGTCCGATCGGGAATGTGCGCAATTGGACGATCACAATCCCAATAGTGAAAAAGGAAGATGGAAAAAGAAAAATGATTATAGAGGAGTTATATTTGATATCGACATTATATAAAAAGTATATATGGCGATACTGGCGAAGAAATTAAAATATAGTGAGAATAAACGGATAATTCCAAACCAGACGGGGTTCAGAAGAAAATGGGGACGATTGATAATGTGTATGTGTTTAACTATTTGATAAATAAACAATTAGAGAAAGGGAAAAATAGTAAACGGATAATTCCACAACTAGACGGGGTTTAGGAAGAAATGGGGACGATTGATAATGTGTATGTGTTAACTATTTGATAAATAAACAATTAGGGAAAGGGAAGAAACTAGTAATGATATTTGTAGATTTGAAAGCAACATTTGATACAGTAGATAAGAGTATATCGTGGATAGAGTATCGTGTGAGACAATGAAGGAGAGAGGATAAGAGAGAGATTAATTAGAAGAGCAAAGGAAGCTTTAAGAAGATGAGAAGTAGGATGATGGCAGGGGGAAAGGAAACAGAAAAAAGTTTTTGGACAGCAATAAAGGGTAAGATAGGGATGCCATTGAGTTCGATTTTGTTTAATTTGCTGAAAACCGATTTAGAAGAAGTGATGGGGAAGATCAAATGGGAAGGGGTTAAACTGGGCGGAAAAAGAATACACGAATATACATACAAGAATACACGTTAGCGTACAGACAACAATAGTAACACTCGCCAGTAACTGGCGAAAGAATGAAATGAGGAGTATGATAATAAGATTAGAAGATTATTTGGAAAGGAAAGAACTGGAATTAAATGTGAAGAGAACCAAGATAATGAGGTTCAGAAAAGGAAGAGGGATGATAGAAAAAAGGGATTGGAAACGAAAAGGGAAAAAGGAATGGAGGAAATGGAAGAATATATTTTTTAGGATATATGCTGCAGAAAAACGGAGGACAAAAAGTGCATGTTAAAGAAAGGATAAAAAAGCAGCGGCGGTGATAGGAGAGGTGTAGGGTAAGAAAAGGTTTGAAAGGAACTGGAGCAGATTATGGCTTTTCGACAGATTGATTATGGATGGTATTAAGTTATAGATAGAGATATGGAGATGAAGGGAGAGGGCAGGAATGGAGAAGATAGAAGAAAGGTACATAAGATGGGTATTCGGGTTGGATAGAACACCGGGATATTTAAGTAAGGGAAGAAATACAAAGAGGAAAATTAAAGGAAAAGGCGGGAAAGAGGGCATGAGAAAGCAGAGGATTTGAGAAAAGACTTGAAGAAGGAAAGAGAAGTGAACTGGCAAGACTATGATAGGAGGAAATGAAGGGAAGTTTAGGAAGGAAAAACCGGATTAAAATGGGAAGAGAGAAGAAAATTTTTTGAGGATAGAGGATTGGAGAGATGGAAGGAAAAGAGAAGGGGAGGCGTGGTTAGTGAGTTAATCAGGAAAGATAGGGAAGATTAGAGGGTAGAGAGATGGGAAAGAATTTTGAATTCCAAATACAGTAGGTAGTACAGAGAAGTAAAAGGGGAGGGAGTCTGAATATTTAAAGAAAGGATGGGATAAGAGCAAATGGAGGAGAGTAATAAGGTTCAGATTAGGAAATGAAATAAGAGAAGGCGTTTATTGGGAGGAAAATAAGGAATAATAGAAGAAAAAGTGAGAGAAGAAAAGGAAGTAAGAAAGAAGGAGGAGAAGAAAGAGGATGGAAAGGTGAAAGAAAGTACAGAGAGGAACGGTGAAAGAGAGAGAGAGTGAGTGAGAGAAGAGTCGAAAGAGTGGAAAACAGAATCATGAACAAAAGAAATGCAAGAAGAAGCAAAAGCCCAAGTGAGACGTGTGTGTGTGTGCGCGCGCGCTTACGTAAGGTGAAAGAGGGGGAGCGAGATAAAGTTGCGAACCTTCAAGATAAGGAAATTAAAGCGAATAAGTAGGTTAAGTAGATTATGATTAGAGTTAAGTTAGATGTAAGATAATATGTAATAGAAGATTGTAACCCCAAGGGGAACTCAATAAATCTTATTATTATTATTATTGTTTCAA
The DNA here is from genome assembly GCF_003227725.1 of Camponotus floridanus. Lineage (NCBI taxonomy): Eukaryota > Metazoa > Arthropoda > Insecta > Hymenoptera > Formicidae > Camponotus > Camponotus floridanus. The sequence continues at coordinate 5,220 of NW_020229295.1, forward strand.
TTTCATAGGGAAATCTATATATAATATTTCTATAAATGTAAGATTAATTTTATGGCAAATATTAATTCAAGTTACAAATCCTCACAAATTGAATTGCTTCTAAGTAGTTGGCTAGTTGTAATTATTGATTTTATATTTAGTTTTTATTTTTTATTTTTTGGAGGATATTTTTTAAATAAAAATTATTTTTTAGTTTTTAATATTTTCTAAATTTCAGAAGTAAATATTTTTTAAACTTTTTTGTTTTATATAATGATTATAAAGTCTGGAAGATGCGACTACTAATATAAGATCACAAGTACAATAACTATTTTTATTAGTTTAATTTCTGATTATATTTACCCAACAAAAAATTCATATGTCACAAATTCATTGTAATTGTCAAAATAAATGGATAATTTGTTGCCTATTTAGAGCATAAAGTATAAATATTTTTAATTCCCATATAAATTATTTCTCAAGTTTTATAAGTCAAATTTAATTTTCTTGCCTATTTCCTCAGAGGGAAAAGTAAAGATGGGTTTATTAAAAATCTCGAATAGAGATTTATTCATTTGGCGTGTGGACCAAAAAAAATTTGTGTTCTATGTATTATTTGGTCAGCGAGCGACCTTTTCAAGGATCCTGCATAGCAATCGGCGTCTATCGAATGAGACATCAACATTGCTCTGAAGTCGTATATCACTGTGTTAAAAAGCAGCATTAGGTGTGAGATCTGGATAGCTCAGTGGCCTAGAGCAGTTATCCGGAAAGCGAAAGACTCAGGTTCGATTCCCGATCCAGTCACTTGCACCTCACATATTTTTCTAGTCCACGAATATTGTTTTCTAACAATTATTCGTTGGGCTGAAAAGTATGTAAATGCTCTCTTCACGGAGGATATGCGTCGATGCCGTTGTCACGGATGGATTCTGCCGTTGACCAAATGAGTATATAACACATATGATCTCCTCCCACATACATTTCTAGCTTTCACCGAAAAATTAATTTTCGAAACTGATTACCATCATTAGCATTAATATTTCATATCTGATTTTTATTAACTGCAAAATTCAAATTTATTTTCATATATAGAGCAATTTTTTGACTAGAAAATGTATTACATTTTTAATTATTTCTTTATTTTATTATTTGTTTAATTAAGATGAATCAATCAGTTGTTGATAGGAGAGCAAACTATGATATATAGGGTATACTCAATAACGCAAAATAATTAATAGCGTATTCTAGAGATAAAATAGAGTCAAAAATTCTAATACAAAGTGTTAAGGCTACAATAATTTTCAACTTATAAGCGATCAAAACTTGCGAATGATATCGTGTAAAACTCACGCGCTCAGGCCTGTATCTACACATATCGATATGTCATATGTTATTGATTTTTTTCAAGTCAGATATTGATTTTACTGCACAACTGATCTTATTTTGTCGTTTCTTACGTGAGTGTGTTTTATGTATGTACATGTGTTACATTATGGTGATTAATTAAATAATTAACGAATTATAAATAACATATGAAAATTTAACTATTTTTTAAAATAAAAATTTAAACAGTTGATTAATTATCACACTTAAATAGAATTATAAAATGTAATATTTTCATATTTGAAAAATGAGATATTTATAATTCATTAATTAATTAATCGTCATAATGCATGTATTGTAACATGCCCAGTTAGCCAAGTTTGCTCAAACAGATTTTGTCGAGGATTGTTACAAATTCTTGTTAGTAAAAAGGCTATTTGCGGACAAGAATTGCTACTACAGATTTTGATGACAGATTGGTGGCAAAAATTGAACAAAGCTTGTTGGCAAAATCTGACAGCAAATTGGCAGCAAAAAGCGAGAAAAGTTTACTAACATGCTTGACATCAAGTTGTCGATAAAAATCGAGCAAAATCTGCGCACGTGTAATCTAACGGCAAATTGGCAACAAATTGTGAACAAACCTTGTTGACGTAACTTGACAGCAAATTAATGACAAAAGCCAAGCATACCTTGCAAATATACTTGACGTTAAATTATCGACAAAAACCGATCAAGATCTGCGCAGGAAAGTTTGACGGTAAATTGTGATCAACAAATTGTGAGCAAACTTGATATTTTGAAACAATTTAAATTCGGAAATTTGTAGAAGCTTAATATCGCTAGTCGAATTTTCAAAGGTTAAAAGAAATTGTGTAGTCGACCAAACTAGCCAGAAATATAATTTATTCAATACGACGTTTCGACCATATATAATTTATTCAATACGACGTTTCGACCTAATTATGGAGCAAATTCGCACTGATGACTTCTTTCAACACATCTCTCAACGGTTTGATAACAATTGCACAACACTGTTGAAAACATGGATAAATTGCAAAAAGAAGATCTGCACCGCGAAACAACAATTGACTTTTCTGATTCGGTGCAGAAGACACGATTTAATTCCTACGCACATTAAAAAATTGAAAATTAGTATTGCGTTCCACAGCAATAGCATTAAACGCAAGTTTAACCTTTTTATAAAAACAAATCAACACATGTTGTTAAATTTCGAGATTGAAGATCTTAACATCCATTTAAATTATTTACATGACAAAATTAAAAACATTGAAAAACGACTTTTTGAATGCCTACCACATGACATATTGACTACTTTTTTCGAATTGAATAAACATAGATTGACATCATTTAATTACAGTACAAAAAATAATTCAATTAAAAAATTTAACAACTTGAAACAAAAATATAACGAGCATCCGTTTTCAAAAATTGACAAATCTAAGTGGTTCGTGAATATCAGCAGCAAGGACATACCGGACATTGTTTCTGATGTGTTAAGCTTGGGTGACAATTTTGCGCTACCCATTGAACAGAAACAAAAAAAATGATCGTAACAATTTTGTTTTGGATGTTGTCAAAAATTTCGAAGTGCATAGTAATATCTTGCCAACAAATACTATCGAAACAACTAGAATTTCTATCTCTAACATCCTTCAGAGATTTCTTGACAACAATAAACGTACTAATTATTCAGATAGATGCATCTTGCAGTCTTACGCGGTCTCCAAGAGATATTTACGCGAAAATAAAGACATCATGGTCACGAGAGCTGACAAAGGTCAGATCTCTGTCGTTATGGACAAGAGTGATTATTTCGACAAGATGGAATTGCTGTTGAGTGACACAACCACTTACAGGGAATTAAAAAAGGATCCCTTGAAAAGATTAACAAATAAAATCAATGAGTTAGTCAAGTCTTGGCGTAGGAGCGGTTTGATCGGTGAGTTGACATATAAAAACTTAAATTGCACCAACGGAAATTTACCGCGATGCTACGGGCTGCCGAAGATTCATAAAGATGGTTTTCCGTTGAGAATCATAGTATCTGCTTTGGGAAGCCCACTATACAATATCTCGAGTTACATCCACGATATCCTACAAAAATCGATAAGAAAACCAAATTCATATATCAAAGATGGTTGGTCCTTTGTCGAAATTATCAAGAACACTGATATTGACAAAGATAACATTATGGTTTCGTTGGATGTGGCTTCATTATTCACTAACGTCCCAAAAGATTTGGTAATAAAGGCCATACGGAAACGCTGGGAAGATATTGCCAAGAACACTAAATTCAATCTTTCTCAATTTTTATTTGCAATTGAATTGATCTTGGATTCAACTTGTTTTGCATTTAACGGACGTTTTTATGAGCAGATCTTCGGCACCCCCATGGGCTCTCCACTTTCACCTATCTTAGCAGATATGGTAATGGAAGATATGGAGATTCAATGTCTAAACTCACTAGGTTTTACCGTTCCTACTTATTATAGATTTGTCGATGACGTTTTCGCAATAGTACCACGCGCAAAAATCAACGAGATCTTGACAAAGTTTAACAATTACCACGAACGCTTAAGATTCACTTATGAGACTGAAGTTGACTCATCCATTAGCTTTTTGAATGTAAAAATTATTCGGTCCGATAATAGACTTATCACAAATTGGTTCCGGAAACCTACATGGTCAGGGAGGTATATAAAACTATCATTCGAACCACCCACTAAAGTATAAGATTAATACTATTTACAATTTAGTTGACCACGCGATCTTATTATCTAATGACTGCTTTAAACAAGACAACATAAAGCTAGTTTCTGACACGTTAATAAAAAACGGCTTTCCGGAACATTTTATATATAAACACATTAAAAAAAGACTCAATTTTCTAAATAATCGTGACCATAATGCTACAACTGATGTGAATCTTACTCGTTCGGACGTGACTCGGTTTATCACAATACCATATGTTGAAAATGTTAGTCAAGATTTATACCGTCTCTTACGTAATAGAGGCTTTAAGGTCGTGTATAAGATAACCAAAAAACTAAATAATTTAATTACACGAGGTAAAGATCGCTTACACGATAATGACAAAACAGGCGTGGTATACAAGTTAAATTGCAAAGATTGCAATTTAGCATATATCGGACAAACAAAAAGACATTTACGTACGCGAATAAAAGAACACTGTAACAACATAAAATTACATGAAACTAATCATTCAGTAATTAGCAAGCATAGATTAGAATCTGGTCATGATTTTGATTGGTTAAAACCGAACATCCTACACAACGAAAAGTATGTTCGTAAAAGAGAAATTGCTGAGATGTTTTTCATAAAGAGATGTGATAACCTAATCAACTTACAAAAAGACACAAAAAATTTAAACAACATTTATGACAAAATAATAAAGGTCATGTAATTCCGTTTTACTTATGATCGCGTTTAGTCTTTGACGAGGTCCCACACGGACTCATTGTTCTTAAAATTGAAATTTCAAAATAAAGTTTTGCAAATGTGACTTGTGCTTGCACAAGATTATTATCTATGCCGACACTCTGATTACTACTACTTCGGCTAATTTTGTATGTATATTTAAAATATCTCACGTTGAAACTAAATTAATTGTGCGTATTACGGTTCAAACCGAAAATTAGATGTAAATAATAATAATTTTTTGCAACTTATATATCTATTTCAGTGTATACTTGATAAGGACCACAACCATATGGTCGAAACGTCGTATTGAATAAATTATATTTCTGGCTAGTTTGGTCGACTACACAATTTCTTTTAAAATTTAAATTCGCTTTGTCGCTACGCGGCGACCAAGTTTAACTATAACTCATATTCAATTTTTCATGAAATTGATATAAAGGGCTGATGGCCGTTTCTACCAACGTCGTTAAGCGGTGTTGGTGGAAACGGCCATGAAACTAACATAAGATTCAAAGTATATTTCTTCTTTTTAGTCAGTCTAATTTTTGATAAATTGATTTAACTTAAAATAATTTGTTTAATAATCTCCATCTCTTGTTGGGATTCAGAATATTAAACAGATTAACAGATATGAAATTAAACAAATAAATGGGAATTAATTATCAATTTATTGTGTGTTAGGTTAGGTAAAATATTGAATAATATGAATTCTTGTTGCTGAATATAAATAAGATAATTCTATATAGATTATCAAAGACATCTTAATAAGAAACATTTAATAAAAAAATTAATAGACATTTTTTAAACATAGTAATAGACCCTTAAATAAATATTTTATAGATATCTAATTTAAAAAATACACAAATGTCTAAATTTTACATATTTTATGTAAAATATTTATCTATCAAAAGCAAAAAAATTTATATATTACTTGTATATTATATGATTATAATTTTATATTTATAAAATAAAGTAAAATTTTTTCTATATACAAATAATCTCAGTTATCTAAGAAGGAAAAAAAATAACTGAAAATTAAATATCCGTCAAATTTAAATAGCTTTGGAATATTAAGGTTTGCTCACAATTTGTTGACAATTTGTCGTCAAACTTCCTTGGGTAGATTTTCAGTCGGTTTTTGTCGGCAATTTGACGTCAAGCATATTAGCAAGATTTGTTCAGATTTTGCTATCAATTTGCTGTCAGGTTTTGTCAGCAAGGTTTGCCAGCAAAATATGAACTTATTGTGGACACAGATGGACTATAGTATTTGGTATCAAGTTTTGAGTGCAAAGTGGTGACAATTTGTTGACAAATTTTTTTTCTGGGTACACGCACCGGCAAGAATGATGTCTTGGTATGTATGTCTTGACGATTGAAGACATCATACGCGCAATGATCGTTTAATATAAGTATAAGTGACGTATAAATAGAGTATTAGCATGTATCAAACAGCGTAGTAAATGTATATCAAGAAGAAAATAATTACAATTTGTAAATATACATAATCTCTACAAAAAAACTAGTTTCTTTCAGTGGATAAATCTTAATTTTTTAGATATCAATTCCGATTCTCTTATGCTATAAAAAGTATAAGATAATAATGATAAAATTCGTAAACATTAAGGGGGGAAACCACATTAGACAGTTCAAAAAATTGATTTTTCTTTTATTGCAATTTTTAAATCGTTAGTATAACTATTCAATTTTTAAATCGTTAATATTGTATAACTATTCAAGATTATGTTCCCAAAATTTCAAAATGAAATTCGAAGTCCTTCCTATGCTATGAGTATAAAAGGGAGCGCCCCTCAGTTTACTGCTGGAGCGCACAGCAGGTAAAATGGAGCGGTCGCTCATGTAGTCCCTTACTTACTTACTTGGCTCAATATGACACATGTACTATGGGATATTAGAAGGGAAGGGAGGGTATTTTTCCAGATGTTTTTGTTTGTAAATGCTCATTATAGAGGGCTTATGTAGAAGCGTCGGCATTATTTTGAATATATTTCGGTAGAGGTTAACGTCGTCGATTAATGTCAGTTTAGCTTTGACCATCCACGCGTGTGTTGAAAGTTACAAGAGAAATATGTCTTCCCATCCAAAAGGAGACCATTCTAGCACTTATCGAATTAGTAGATCACGTAAGAGATCATTCCATGGAAATCAGCAATTCTAACAAAGGAACAAGTTTCACCGAAAATGAAAGTGCTAGCGCAAAAAAACTGCAGAGTGCTAGCAGTGAGAATGTAATTGTGAAGAAGAACATTGTGAAGAAGGATTGCTATATGGTGCTGGAATCGCAGATTAAAAGGTAAGCACTTTATATAATTTACTACTGTCTCGAATTTCTAATTTTCGATAATTTTTTTTTCAAACGCATTTTTCTCGAAACGACTTTTTTTCGACTTGCGTGCACTCTAGCTCAAAAAATTATTGACCGATCCTTACAAAACAAAGTTGTGATTATTCTTTATTAAATTATCTATCAATTGAACCAATTTTTGGGATATCGTAATTTAAAGTGTATTTTTTATTTGAAAAAGAACTGAAAAAAAAATTGATTTTTTGGTGAAAATTGAGATTTTTTTTCAAATTCTCGTAAAACATTCAATTTTCAACATTTTTAGCTGAAACCTGTTAAGGTTCACCTAATAAGAAAACATGTTAATAATGTATGAAAACCTTCGTTTTGCTTTCAGATCAAAATTGTGACCTCCACATTGCACGCAAGCAACTAACTCTGACGACGACCTTCGATGGGCAGCAGCTTATAACTTTTTGGTCAAAAACGACTTGAAAAAAATCTGAGATATAGTACAAAACATGAATAAAATGACCTCAAAATTTAAATAAATTCTAATTATTTTTTTCGTCTCAAAAAAATTCACAAAAAAAGCTTAAAAATCAGCCTCCTAATGTGGTTTCCCCCCATAAGAGAAAAGAATAATCTTAGAAAAGGATATTATCGAAATAAGTCAGAGAAATAATAGAGTTAAATGTGCAATTTGAAATGAGAAGAGAAGCAACAAAAGAAATTATGAAGCTATTAGAGATATGTTATATTTAATAGATATGTTATATTTAATTAGAGATATACACACGAAGAGATAAACAATTAGGTCAAAGGGAAAAATATCATCTGGAATAGTGCTACAAAAATTAAAAGGAAATATTAAATCTCCCTAAAAAAAACCTTATAAAGGTAAAAAAAATACTCCAAGTACATAAAAAAAATGTTTAAAAAAATAAAAAATCTAAAAGAGTAATAAAAATAAAATATTTAGAAACCGATGAGATCAATCCTATTAGCCAAGCACAATAAATAATGTGATATTAATTCGTAATCGATATTAAATGAGTTAAGATTACTTTAATTCCTAAAGTTTTTGAAACGTAATTAATAATAAGAATTATTTTTATTATCAATAAACAATAAAGAGAACTTAGATAGATTGCCACATTACATTTGTGACGTGCACATTCGTGAGCGCTCCTTAGTTACTTGCAGCGCAAGTAAGAGGGAAACAGTAAGCGTAAGCTTGTAGCGTCCATTCACCTTTCCAATGGCAATTTGGGGATTTCTCGTGGACAAACCACGGGACGACCAATCACAACGCGACTCGCGACAATAGCGCCACACTAGATACGACACGACGCCACGCTAAGCTTAGCGTCTCTTATGTATTATTCTTTCTTAGTTCTACTTCACTTTTTCTAAAAGGATTTAGACACGCTAAAAAAGACTCTAGTTTATATACCAAAGATAATTGTTATTTTTTGAATAAAGACTGATTTTCTATTATTGAACGGCGTGCATAAATATATGTGTTGGATACCCAATCCCTACATATATATTTCTGGTGACCCCGACGTGATCAGCAAGGTACGCGAGGAAACGCGTTACGAGGCATACAAAAAAGGCCGTTAGTACTCGGCAGACATATTGGTTGCACGAAATCGAGAGACCGATTTTATAATGCCGACAACGCACTCACCGCCGCGAGGCAGAACAACGAGCAGTCAAACACCGGCCGTGTTTCACGCGAAGACGACGACGACGTTTTGTCCCTTCAGCGAGCAGACACCGAGCACAGCGAACCTGAGGCTATAAACGCAGCACGCCTAGTAAAACTGCTGCCGTTTTGGAAAAAAAAATCCAGTGTTCACGCAGATCGAAGCAGCATTCGCTATATCCAGAGTTACAGGCGACGAGACGAAGTTTAGGTATGTCATAGTTCATTTGGATCAAACTGTACTGCCCTTTGTCTCAGATATTCTGACCACGCCGCCGATTGCAAACAAGTACGAAACTCTTAAGCAGAGGATAATAGGATCGTTTGATGAAACCAACGAGTCCAAACTGCGGAGATTGCTACGTGGAAACGAGCTCGCGGATGAGAAACCCTCAAACTTCCTGCAGAGACTGCGAAATCTTTCAGGGGGTCAGTGCACCGACGCAGTACTTAGAACATTATTCTTAGAGCAGCTGCCTGACAACGTACGTAGTATCTTAGCCATAAGTGAAGTTACAGATTTGTCGAAATTAGCAATGCAAGCTGACAAAATCACGGATATGTCAAGAGCTAGCGTAGCACAAGTCAATGCCGTTGCAAAATTGCCACATGCGGGAGAAGCTATCGCATCTTGCGAATTCAAGGCTGCGATCGATGCAATTGCAGAGCAACTAAAAGAGTTACGCAGTGCACAACAGCGAGGCAGGTCCAAAAGTAGAGGACGTGACAAGTACGCGCGCAGGAATAAATCAAGATCAAAATCTCAAGAGCATCACGAATCCAATACATGTACTACCACCGGAAGTTCGGGCAGAAAGCGTTCAAATGCCTATTACCATGTGAGTGGAAAGAACCCAAGGCAGCGATCGCGGAAAACTAACCGCGTCGTCTAAGACGACGGAGGCGGACGACGCAAAGACATTCCGTCTAACCGTAGCAGATAGGAAAAACGGGATTCACTACCTCATCGACACCGGAGCAGATGTGTCAGTTATACCAAAGAATGCAGTCAGAGGATATTGTACGGCGAGCAAATATAAATTATACGCAGCCAATAATACTCTGATAACCACCTATGGGTCAAGGTTAGTTAATGTAGACTTAGGATTACGAAAGAAGCTAGATTGGACATTCATAGTGGCGGATGTCAAGCAAGCCATAATCGGAGCGGACTTCCTGGCAAATTTTGGATTGCTAGTCGACTTAAAACACAAACTGTTGCGTGATGAAACTACAAGTTACAAGGTAGACGGTAAGCTGTCAATTTCGGAGATTGAAGGAATTGCCACCTTTGACCATGCTGATCCTTTTGCCGATTTCCTGCAGAAATTCAGCGACATCACTAAACCGATAAGCCTTCAGAAACCAAAGTACGGAGTAACGCATCACATTATTACTACAGGTCCAGCGGTCGCGGAACCGGCGCGCAGATTGTCTGGTGAAAGATTACATGCAGTACGCGCACAAATACAATATATGTTAGATGCAGGGATTTGTAGACCCAGCTTTACTCCCTGGGCTAATCCATTGCATTTAGTACCAAAAAAGAATGGCGATTGGAGAATATGCGGCGACTACAGGCGATTAAACAACATCACAGTGCCGGACAGATACCCAATCCCGCATTTGTACGATTTCGCACATAAGCTGGAAGGATGTAGCATTTTCTCAACACTAGACCTAGCAAGGGCGTACCATCAGATACCTGTCGCAGAAGAGGATCGTCCAAAAACAGCAGTAATAACACCATTTGGTCTTTACGAGTACAATGTGCCTTTCGGTTTACGAAACGTCGCACAGTCATTTCAAAGGCTTATGGATTGTGTCTTTCGCGGCATCGACTATTGTCAGTGCTACATCGATGACATTTTAATAGCGTCACCGAACGTGGAAACACACCGCGTACACCTACTTCAGATATTTCAACGATTACAAGAACACGGGTTATCCATCAATGCAGCAAAATGTGTTTTTGGCAAAGAAGAGGTTAGCTACTTAGGTTATACTGTCAATAGTCAAGGCACTAAACCTCTGGATAAGAGAGTGGAAGCGATTAAGAAGATGGAGAAACCAACGGACATCAGCGGACTCAGACGTTTCTTAGGGATCATAAATTTTTACAGAAGATTTATTCCTAACGCTGCACTCACGCAGGCTCCGCTTCATGAATATCTGACGAACGCCAAGAAGAAAGATAAGCGCCTTATAGCATGGAATGAACGTGCAGATAAAGCCTTCCAAGAATGCAAATAACAAATAATAGACGCAACTCTATTAGCACATCCGAGAAAACATGCGGTCCTGGCAATAAAGTCAGATGCCTCAGATGCAGCAATGGGTGCCGTTTTGAAACAATATTACCAAGGAAATTGGGAACCCCTCGGATTCTTTTCAAAGAAATTCAGCCCAGCGCAGAGAAATTATAGCACATATGATCGAGAGCTCCAAGCCATTTACAGCAGCCTCAAATTCTTCAAATCAATAGTAGAAGGTCGCAAATTCATAATAAAAACCGACCATAAGCCATTAACCTATGCCTTCTTACAGAAGTCTTCGAAAGCATCACCAAGGCAATTAAAGCAGCTTGATTTCATTGGTCAATTTTGCACGGAAATCATCTACATCAAAGGTGAGAACAACACAATAGCCGATGCACTGTCACGCGTCGAATTAATCGACATGCCAGTCGTCATTACAACCGAAGAACTTGCGCAGGCACAGTATACCGACGAGGAACTCAAAGACCTACTTCAAAATGAAGCTCCATCACTGCAGCTAAAGAAAATTCGTGTAGACAATTCCGATACTGTCGTTTATTGCGACATTTCCAAGGAAGAGGTACGGCCCTATGTACCTAGAAGCTTACGAAAAAGAGTATTCGATGTCACACACCGTCTAGCACACCCCAGTGGACGCGTCACTCGAAAAATTATTGGACAACGATTTGTATGGCCAGCAATGAATAAGGACATTACCGAATGGGTAAGAACTTGTTTACAGTGCCAGATTCGATCACGTGCACATAGACATAATTGGACCGCTACCCAACAACTACCCAAAGGATACCGTTACTGCGTAATGATCGATCGTTTCACAAGGTGGTTTGAAGCAGTTCAAGATATTTCAGCGGACACCGTCGTGGATGCACTTTTTCATACCTGAATAGCACGCTTCGGGGCGCCCACGACAATCACTACCGATCAAGGAGCACAATTTGAATCGCAACTGTTTAGATCCCTGACTAATCTTCTGGGATGCAAACGTACAAGGACTACAGCGTATCATCCAACATCAAATGGGATAATTGAACGCTGGCATCGTTCTTTGAAAACTGCAATCCGTTGCCATGAATCTAAAAATTGGTTACAAGCATTATCAGTTGTTCTATTAGGATTACGCACCAGCATCAAAGAAGACATCAAGGCCACAGCAGCAGAATTGATATATGGAACTACCCTACGTTTACCAGCTGAATACTTCTTCAACGAAGATGTTGCACCAGAACCAGAGACTTTTATACAACATTTCCGAGAGCATATGCGGAATGTCAGGTCTACGCCAACAGCTCATCACAGTAAAAAGAAGACATTCACACATAAGACTTTATATACATGTACCCACGTCTTTGTACGAGTGGACAAAGTAAGAGGCCCACTAGAACCACCATACGAAGGACCGTACCCGGTAAGCGAAAGAATTACAGATCATGTATTTAAAATTCTTATTAAAGGAGAGGCAGTTAACATCTCTGTGGATCGCCTTAAACCGGCATTCATGGAAGCAGGATTTGAGGAGGAAGGCGAGTCGTCATCCACGCAAGCCACGGAAACCACCAAATTGAGAATCTACCCAGGCAAACGCGTTACATTCGCGGCTCAGTCTTAAGCTGCGCCACTCGAGGGGGAGTGATGTAGCGTCCATTCACCCTTCCAATGGCAATTTGGGGATTTCTCGTGGACAAACCACGGGACGACCAATCACAACGCGACTCGCGACAATAGCGCCACACTAGACACGACACGACGCCACGCTAAGCTTAGTGTCTCTTATGTATTATTCTTTCTTAGTTCTACTTCACTTTTTCCAAAGGATTTAGACACGCTAAAAAAGACTCTAGTTTATATACCAAAGATAATTGTTATTTTTTGAATAAAGACTGATTTTCTATTATTGAACGGCGTGCATAAATATATGTGTTGGATACCCAATCCCTACAAGCTAAGAAATCTAGCCGAAAGTTGCAAGTAAATCCCAGCATTGTTCTAGATATTAGAGTTTACTTCCAAGGGGTAGTTTTTAAATATTGTTATAATACGATAAATTAATCTCCTTAGAAGTCTTATCTAACGGCACAGTTTTTATATTTTTGTGATATCCTGTTTTCGAGATACTAGATTTTAACCTCAAGAGGTTTTTGAAAATTGTTATGCGATAAATTAATCTCTCACACGTATACACACACATATATACATATATCACACGTATTTGTGATTTGAATAAAGCTCAAAACATAGTCTAAATTGAAAGAAACTTCATAAAAATGACCATTCCTAAATGTAAATATGTATGCTAAGAAAAACAATTGATTTTTTTTTAAAGAAAAACGGTTATCAGAAATTATTTTATACTCTAGAAAACAAAGTAAAAATCAATTTTCAAATCGAAGAAATCCAAGATTCTAAATGGAATCGTCCCAATTGCATACATACTCAGCGCATTACACATATTGACGTGCCTAAAGTAATTAGCACGATTGACCAATCAAAAGTCTTTATTTTCAACTGGGAGTAAGTCCAAAAGACACAATAATTAAATTAATTCTTAATTCACAAATATTCGTGCGTTTTCGCTGGCTTTTCTTGACTGCTTTCGTAAATTGAATTCTAGTTGCAAATGTGCGTGCTTCTTCTACTTAAATAATAGACTTCTAATATTTGCTTTAATTATTTAAAAGAGTAAGTCCAAAAGACACAATAAGCATTGTGTCTTTTGGACTTACTCTTTTAAATAGTCAAAGCAGTCAAGAAAAGCCAGCGAAAACGCACGAATATTTGTGAATTAAGAATTAATTTAATTACGGAACTATACAAATATCCTACCTTAAAAATCAATAATAAAACCATATACAAATAATAATTCATCATTAATCAATAAAAACCGTATACAAATAATAATTTTAGAAAAATGATACGTAACAAACAAATTATACCCGAAATGATATAACAAAAAAAAAGCCCAACAAAATTCCCAGATAAGATGACATAACTAAACAAAAGTGCTAATTTGATCGCAACATTATACAATACTGCAAGAAGCGAAGTTGGAAAGATAGCATGAAAGAAAAAGTGAGACCAATCAGAGAAATGTCTATTTCACAATTTAAAGAAAATTATACATATATACTTGTTTTAAAAACAATATATAAATAATATAATATATTTATAATAATATATTTATAAAACAATATAATAAAATTCTAGAAAAATTCTCAAAAAAATAGAAAGCGAGGGCATTACAATATCATAATGTTATCAAGTAATATGACTAAGTTATGCAATGTTATTGATTTTTATTTCCGAAACTAAAGAGATAATTTTTGGTATATCAATGCGATATACAGGGTGTTTAATTTTAATTTCCCCAGGCAAATATTTCAGAAAATAATGAAAAATCGAAAAAATGTTTCAGACAAAAGTTGTATAGTTTTCAGGGGACATAAGATGGTGCCATTAATTTGACCTTGAAGTGTTACATGAAGGTTACGTGAAGGTCATTTTGAATTTCTTAATTGGACACCCTATATATTTTTGCATATTCTTGTAGTTTATCTCGAGAACTTTCCAAAACACTATAAATAAACATTTTTTCATCAAGTACTTTTCGAGTTATAAGGCTTGAAATCATTTCTTAATTTTACATAAACCATAAAATATCTTGTAAAATATTCATTTTTCGATTATCTTACCTTAATTTTTATGTATTTTTATATATTTTTATGTACAAAATAAGGAGAGGAATCAATTGGTGTAAAGAAAACATACAGTTGTTTTTAAGAAAAAATATGGAATTGTTAATTGCAAATTACATATTTTTTTTTTGAAACAATTATGTGTTTTCTTTACACCAATTGATTCCTCTCATTATTTTGTACATAAAAGTATTAAGGTAAGATAATCGAAAAATGAATATTTTACAAGATATTTTATGGTTTATATAAAATTAAGAAATGATTTCAAGCCTCATAATTCGAAAAGTACTTGATGAAAAAATGTGTATTTATAGTGTTTTGGAAAGCTCTCGAGATAAGCTACAAGAATATGCAAAAATATATAGGGTGTTCCATTTAAGAAATTCAAAATGACCTTCACGTATCCTTCATGTGATTCTTCAAGGTCAAACTAATGGCACCATCTTATGTCCCCTAGAAACTATACAACTTTTGTCTGAAACATTTTTTTGATTTTTCATTATTTTCCGAAATATTTGCCTGGGGAAATTAAAATGAAACACCCTATATATGAAAAAAATCCAGACATTAAGTAAAAAAGATTTAAAAGAATCGTTTCAAAACAAAACAAAATAATTTATGAGTACAAAATCACTTAATTCAAATAACGAAAAAAAATGTTTAATTCCATACAGAATAGAGACAAAAAAACAAAGAGAAGATGGAACAACTATCTGCATCAGAGAATAACAGAGATACATAATTGAAAAAGATACGCGACTATGAATTTGTATGATTCTAAAATTAAATATGCTATATACATGATCAAAGACAATCTATCTATTGAATACAACAAGATTTTTAACAGTTTCGTTAAAAAATAACAAGTCATTTATGATGATAAGACCAAACAAATGCAAATAAAGAAATATTCCTTTAAAACTGTATCATTACCAGAGAATAAAATTTCACAAGATGATAATACACAAATCAGAACAAATCAAAATACGATAGGAGTCATATAGATAAAAAATATAAGAAAGAGAATAAGAATATTCTCATAAAAAACTGTTTAGTTGAATCTAAAGATTATTCTTAATCTTTAATTTTTTAGTCTTTAAATTCCGCTAAAGCACCTATAATAATTCAGATAACCAAGCGTGATTAATTAATTATATTGATTAATCATATTGTTATTATGTTGATTAATATGGTTAATCAGATTGCTGTTATATTGCCAACAATTACATATTATTGGTAAGAACTATTGACAACATGATAGTCATTTCATCGACAGTTAGTTGTCTAGATAAGTATTGCCGACAATACGGCTAATACTGCATGTAAAAATAGAAAAGATAATGCGTGACAATGCAATAAGTGAAAATATCATACAAATAAAAAAGGGAGAAAATATATTTTCACGAAACGAATAACTAACATTTATACAATTGGAAGCTAAAAAAGGAAATATTAAAATTTATGAAACCTTTAAAGCCATTTCGATCAAACGTCGGTTAAAATCAACGATTAACTTTCAATATTATCAATAGCATTTTTATCAATGTAAGAAATCTTTCTCTCTCTTTAATATAAAATGTGTTTGATTTATCTTTAATATAAATATACAAATGATTGATTTATCTTTAATATAAATATAAAAATATAAAATATAAAATGTAAAATATAAAATATAAAATACAAATATAAAATGTGTTTGATTTATCTTTAATATAAAATGTGTTTGATTTAATATAAAATGTATTTGATTTATATTGTTGGCTGAGTTAATCAACAATTAAATAAATAAATTGAAATTTGGTCGAAATGGTCCTTAATATATTACATTTATTACAGAAGATAAGCCACTCACATGCATTAATCGTACATAAAATAATCCGAACTGATCGATCCATGTTATGATTATATCACCTAAAAACAAAAGAAAATGATAAATGTTTACTTTAAGTTATACATAACATGAATAATTTTCATTTCGACATATATTGTAGGAAGTACATTCTTAAGTAATAAATTTTGAATTTTCTATTTTGAAATTTCATACTTGTATCATCTTTTCGTTATATTCTATGTGTATTTATATTTTTTTGTTTTACTCTCTCTCTCTTTAAGTAAACGTGTAGCTTCGCGTGAGAAGCTTTGCTGCTTTTCTGCACCTCCATCCCAAAAAAAGACTAGTCTAATCCAATCCGTATCCGAGATATTAAGAAACGCGAGTAGGTATACTAGGCCGGTTCTAACTCAGGTCTTCTCAGGGAGGTGAGGTGCGAGGGGATCTCAGCGGAGCGGGGGTATGACGTCACACGGGGGTTGCGGGGTGGGTGACTCACGTTGAATGACAAGCATAAACAAAAGGACAAAAAGAGTGGTATTCTTTTGAAAAGGATTTTGGGCCTAATCCTTTTTTTTGTTCTTTTATTTTATTTTATTTTATTTTATTGTATTTTATTGTATTTTATTTTTAAGGAAAAATTTTAATAGCGTTAATGATCGGCTGCTTTGTCTGGGGATTACTCGATTAGACACAATACAATTGGACACAACTGGCTTTGATTGACTAATCGGAGGTGTCTCCCTCGTTTACATATCAGCGCCGATTAGTCAATCAAAGCCAGTTGTGTCCAATTGTATTGTGTCTAATCGAGTAATTCCCAGACAAAGCAGCCGATCATTAGCGCTATTAAAATTTTTCCTTAAAAATAAAATACAATAAAATACAATAAAATAAAATAAAATAAAATAAAAGAACAAAAAAAAGGATTAGGCCCAAAATCCTTTTCAAAAGAATACCACTCTTTTTGTCCTTTTGTTTATGCTTGTCATTCAACGTGAGTCACCCACCCCGCAACCCCCGCGTGACGTCATACCCCCGCTCCGCTGAGATCCCCTCGCACCTCACCTCCCTGAGAGGACCTGAGTTAGAACCGGCCTAGTATACCTATTAACGCGGTAGTATCTTGCAGTAGTTTATGCGCAGCAACAACATACTTCATCTACATATAGGCGAATCGAACCATTAAGAGTACCTCAGATTGGAATTACAATAACGGTTAAACGGATCGAATTCTTACTAAACTTAATCGATAGCTCGAGTTTGAATTGTATAAATAAAGTTTCTTTATTTATGTTCTGTGTGCTATATAAACGGAAATATCATGATTCAAAATAGAAATGTGATCATTTTCATTTAAGAAACGTTCTTATTACCGTCATCATCGCATACTTGTATATAACATATAGAAAGAGAAAATGTACAGTTCCTACAATTATTCTTTACACGACAAAAGATTAACTATCTTCAGCGACATTAATGACATGTAACATTAGTGACACGTGCAATTAATCGCATTTTGAATAATAAGAAAAATAAAGTAATTATTCAAGGTCAAACCAATGACACCATATTATGGCACCCTTCAAGCCATACAACTTTTATCTGAGGCATTTTTCGCTATCGCCCCTACCTGAGGAGATATTCCCGTGGACGGATTAAAATGGCCCACTCTGTATTAACATTATTAATCTAATTTAAAAATTGCAGAAACGCTTATATACAGGAATGTAGTTATATACTTTTCTTCAGCACAGCACTTATGGATAGATTCAACTCTAAAAAAACCTTATAAAGATAAAAAAATACGTCAAATATATAAAAAAAAACTTTAAGAAAATTGAAAATCTAAAAAAATGATAAAAATAAAATATATAAAAACCGATAACAGATCAACTACTATTAGCCAAGTACAATAAATTATGTGATATTAATTTGTAATTAATTCGATACTAAATGAGTTAAGATTACTTTAATTCCTAAGGCATATTTTATACATGATGTATATAATTTAATAAAGTTTTACAAATTCTAAATCGCATAAACGATCTTCAGGTCAAAGTAAGATATGAAAACTTGGCGTGTCCCGTATTCAAATCATTTAGTTTAAAACAGGAAAAAGTTAGATTTTTTATGGACCCAATGTAAAATTTGAAATTATACTACGGATAGAGCATGCGCGTAGCTAAATTTCGAACTTATATATCTTGTCTCCTCTGTATTACCGGGAAATCATTGAAGATTATACAAAATGAAATCTTTTTTTTTTAAGTTTTTTATTTTCTCTGCAAGTATAGTTTGATTATTGCAAGCCGGAATTGAAAAGCCTCACAGGTCATTTTCTGGCCCACAGGCTGCCAGTTCCATATTCGTAGTCTAGAGTTTATTTTATAAAAATGTAAATTGTATTTACTAAATAAAAGGATTAACAAATATATATTAAATATATATTGTATAATAAAATTGTTTATTTTATTCAAGATATGTAAACGACGGGGCGGGGTGGGGTGGGGCACGCCAAGTTTTCATATCTTACTTCGTCATGAAGGTTTACATTTAGAATTTGTGTAAAACTTTTTTAAATTATATACATCATATAAAAAATGCTTTAAAAATTAAAGTAATTTTAACTCATTTAGTATCGATTAAGAATTAATATCACAATTTATTGTACTTGGCTTATAGTATTGATCTCATATCGGTTTTTAAATATTTTATTTTTATCACTCTTTTAGATGTTTTTATTTCTTTTAAGATTTTTTTATATACTTGGCATATTTTTTTACCTTTATAAAGTTTTTTTTAAGTGGATCTGATGGCTTTTTAAAAATTTATATTATTTCTGTAGAAAATATGTTCGCGTATTTTTACGAGGCTTCATTTTCTAGATATTAAAGTTCACTCCCAAAAAGTGGTTTTTGAATATTGTTATAATATGATAAATTAGTCTCATTAGAAGTTTTATCTAATAGCACAAATATTTATTATTATTATATTATATTATATTATATTATATTTATTAGTTATATTTTTGTGATGCCCTGCTTTCGGGATAGATTAGATTTTATCCCCAAGAGGTTTTTGAAAATTATTATGCAATAAATTAATCTCTCACACATATACACACACATATACTTATATCACACGTATGCACACATATACAGGGTAAGGCAAAAGTTTCGGAACGGTTAAGTATCTCAGAAAATATTAATTTTTTGAAAAAATGGTTTAGACAAAAAAAAATGACTTAAAAATCTATTAGCTGATATTTATTTAACCTTGGGATGTCCTTGAAAAGCGCGGTCAAGGTCACCATAAAACTCTTAAATGGCAATTGTTATGTTTTATTACATATTCTTATAGCTGAGGTCGGGAGTTTTCCAAAACACTATAATTAAATATTTTTTCATCAAGTACTTTCCGAGTTATAAGACTTGAAAGTTACAGTACCGTCGGTATTAACATTACCCAAAGTGTACCTAGTCGGATTTACACCTCTTTTGTGCACACTCTCACCTCCTCCCTCCTTCTCCCCCTCCCTCTCTCTCTCAAGCATACAAGCATACAAGCATACAACTTGGAGATAAGTGATGAGCACGATGCGCTTGATCCGCAATGTTCAACATTCAGGAGGGCGATACAGGAAGAGAAAAGGAGAGCCGGCTGGGAGGATACGAAATAGCAATCAAAGAAGAAAGAAGAATTAATATTATATACAAATGCTCAAGTCTGTTAGCGCATAAAGATGAGATACAGCATCAGATTATGAAGAGATTGAATCCTGTAATTGTAGCATTTTCTGAAACGGGATTGACTGTTGAATTGAAATTGAAGATAGTGAGGTGAATGTTCCAGGTTATAATATAATTAGATGCGATGCAGAAAATACAGGTGGAGCAATTTTATATGTAAGATACGACGTTAAGTATGAAATATTATTGACGAAAAAAATAATTTCGAATTGCTGGTGTGTTGCAATAGAAATAAAAGAGAAAATGTATAAAGGTACGATTTTTANAAACTAAGGTGGCTCCTCTAAAGAGTCTGACTATCCCGCGACTGGGGCTATCAGGAGCGGTGCTCCTTACACAATTAACCATTCATGTCCTTCAAGTGTTTAATCTGACAGAAGTCCCTGTTTATATGTGGACCGATTCGTCCATTACATTAACATGGATTAATAACCATCCATCCAAATGGAAAGATTTCATTCAAAATCGTGTCATCCACATACAGGAGACATTGCCACAAGCAAAGTGGAAATTTATACCTGGGAAGGAAAACCCCGCAGATGTCGCAACCAGAGGAATATTATGGCCGCTCCCTAGTAACTTTGTACTGCGCACTAGCCCTAACGAATAAGAATATGTTGTTAGAGAGTCATATCTATATATAGATATATGCTGTGTTCTTCTCCAAAGATTAGTTAAGTTAAGTCGTATGTAAGTTGGTGAGAATAAAGACTGAATTTTATACCAAAAAGGCATTCTTGTCTCGACCCAACCAAACGATATACCTAGGGTAAAGCACTAACTTACGCCACAATATCGCCTTCTCAGCTATCAACACTAACTACTTGATGGAAAGGACCCTTCTGGCTCTCTCAATCTAGCGACTGCCGAATCACTCGTTGCTAATTTCCTCCTCGGACAATTTAGAAAAGAGACCGCTGACAATCCATACTGCAACAACGATAAAAAAGCCATTCCAATGAGACTTGATGACGAGATATTCAGAGCTTACGAAACTTTTACGCATTACGGCCTTATGCATGAGAGCAGTCGAACGATTCAAGCGTGTGCAAATTAAGATCCAAGGTCCGCTCACCACAATGGAAATTGATTCAGCTAAAACCTACTGGATCAGAATCGTGCAACGAACACATTTTACTAACGAAATCAGACTTCTGTCTCAAGGTTTGTTTGTCCAAGGTCCAGTTCTCTCAATCATTTAACTCCTTTTTCAGATTCTGCTGGATTACTACGCACTGGAGGTCGGCTTCAACACTCTCAATTACCTCCAGAGAGCAAACATCTCCTTATATTGCCAAAGTAACCGACTTTCACTCAGTTGATCATAGCGGATGCTCATACCAGAACCTGTCATGGAGGAACTCAAATTACGTTGACCTTCATTCGGAATGCCTACTGGATTGTTGGTGGTCGTCTGCCCGTTAAAAGTTTCATTTTACACTGTGTGATTTGCACTAGGTATCGCCAAAAAAGAGCGTAGCAACTCATGGGACAGCTTCCATCAGCACGAGTAACCCCCACCACGCGCCCATTCTTACATTCAGGAGTTGATTACGCTGGGCCGCTCTTGAAAAACATGGAAAGGAAAAAATGCACGGCAGTACAAAACTTATATCGAAGTTTTCGTCTGTTTTTCTACATCCGCAGTGCACCTCGAATTAGTAACAGACTATTCGGCCGACACATTTATCGCTGTGTACAAGAGATATACTGCACGACGAGACATCTGCGTCACGTTATCCAGTGACTGTGGCACGAACTTAATCGGAGCAGATGCAGAACTACAAAAATTGTTTTCGACCGCATCTCAAGAACAACAGAGAAATGCATCGCTACTTATGAATGACGGAACACAATGGCTCTTTAATCCTCCCGGCACTCATTTTGGAGGCAAGTGGGAAGCCGTTAAGTCTGAAGGTCACGTGAAGGTCACCGTTAATTTATTAAATAGAACCCCCCTATTTTTTATTGCACATTCTTGTAGCTTATCTCGAGGGCTTTCCAAAACACTACAATAAAATATTTTTTTTCCTCAAGTACTTTTTTGAGTTATAAGGCTTGAAATCATTTCTTAATTTTACATAAACCGTAAAATATCTTGTAAAATATTCATTTTATGGTTATCTTACCTTAATACATTTATGTACTGTTAAAAGATCGCAAGAAATTCAAACTCGCGCGCAATATCGAAAACATCCATCGATACATACGGCGCTGCTGACGCAGCAAAGGGCCTCTCTCTAGAGAAGAGATCGGCGGAGACGCTGACAACGTTCTCTCTGTTCGCCATTGTCAGCGAGTATTCGTGGTTCAGCTCTCGTCACGTGAAATATCTTTTCGAAACGACTACGGAAAACGGAAAAAAAGATCGACAGTGTTCGTTACAGCCTTCTCTCATATAGAGACACGAGAAAGTTTTCCGAGAAGTATACAAAGATCGAGAAAAGAAGTCGCAGGCGGTGGTTAACCGTTCTCAAAACGTTCTCGTCGTTTTGACGAAGGCGGTTTCGTACCGTTCTCAAATATATAGTTCAAGGCGGTTTCGTACCGTTCTCAAACGTGTAGTGCAAGGCGGTTTTCGTACCGTTCTCTCTCAAATAACAAAGGCGACCTCCTGCCGTTCTCAGAGTTCTTTGTCAAATAGAAGGCGGCTCTGCCGTTCTCTGAGTTCTCTCTCACATAACATTGAGCAAAGGCGGTGTCGATGAAGGAGGGAAGCAAGAAACACAGAAATAAGAAAAAAAGTGGGAGGTAAAAAGGAATAAAAGAATGGAGACTAGTATTCTGTATGTATGTAATGTAGCGGGTTTAAAAAGTGGGGTATACGTAAATAAGAATATAGAAGGTATACTAAGAAAGTTGGAACAGTGGAAGGAAGTTAGAGAAGAGGGAAAATATACGCTGTTAGTGGGGATTTTAATGCTAGAACGAGAAGAGTGGGAGGAACAATAGCAGAAGAAGAAGAGGAAAAATCAGGAGGAAAAAAGAGAAAACATTCAAAGGATGAGAAGATAAACAGAGAAGGAAAAAAGCTGGTGGAGATAATAGAGGACAAAGACTGGAGCATTTTTAATGGTAATATGAAAGGGGATGAAAATGGAGAGTATACATTCACGGACGGCACGGTGATAGATTATGTGATAGGAGATGAAGAGATAAAGTTAAAAAAAAAAGGATAGGAGATAGAATTGATTCAGATCCCCAATGGAGTTATGGATAGAGGAAAACATAAAGAAAAAAAGGACAGAAGAAAGAAAAAGAATGGAAAAGAGAATTATGGGATGAAGACGGATATAAACTGTCTAAGAAAAAGCTAAGGATAGAGAAGATAGAGGAAGAGCGTAGCGGAGGAATGGGAAGAGATGGAAAAAATAATAAACGAAGCATTAAGTGGAACAAAGAAGGATTTAAGAAGAGAAAAGAAAAAGAAGAAGGAATGATGGAATAAAGAATATGAGAGTAAAAAAGGGGGCAAGGGAAAAATTAAAAAGTTGAAGACAAAATAGAGGGAATAAAAAGAAATATAGAGATTCGAAGAAAGAGTGCAAGGAAATGTGTGAAAAGAAGAAGGAAGAAAGTGATAGATGGAAGGAAATAGTGAAAAAAGCTCGGAATGAAAAGGATATATAAAAGATAGTAAACAAGAAAAAGAAAAGGATAGTAAATGAAGAAATAGAAGTAGAGGAATGGAGAGAGTATTTCATGGAGTTGCTAGGAAAAATAGAATATAAAGTATTAGGAGGAGATGGAGAAGGAAAGAAGTAGGAAGAAGGAATGGAGGAAATAAATAGAATGGAGATAAAAGAAGTTATCAAGAACATAAAAATCGGGAAGGGAATACCGGGCAAGGAAATATGGAAAGGAGGAAATGGAGGAGTGGATATGAAAATTTTGTAATCAGATATGGAAGGAAGAAGGGTGGCTGAATAGCTAGAACGAAAGGATTATAATCCCAAGAGTGAGTCCCGATTGCGCACATTCCCGATCAGACACGACGATATTTCCCGATCGGACATAGTCTCGATTAGACACAAACCCGATCGGACACAGACCCGATCAAACATAGTCCCAATCGGACACAGTCCCGATCGAATACAAACCTATGTGAAATAGTACAATAATAGACTTCATTTCGCAGCTGAAAGCACAGGGCGGTGTGAATTGAACTCATTTCGCGTGTAAAGTTGCAAACCCATTCTATGTGGAACCGTACAATAATAGACTTCGTTTCGCATTAGCACAGGGCGAAAGCATGTATCCGATCGGATATGTGTCCGATCGGGAATGTGCGCAATTGGGACGATCACAATCCCAATAGTGAAAAAGGAAGATGGAAAAAAGAAAAATGATTATAGAGGAGTTATATTATATCGACATTATATAAAAAGTATATATGGCGATACTGGCGAAGAAATTAAAATATAGTGAGAATAAACGGATAATTCCACAACCAGACGGGGTTCAGGAAGAAAATGGGGACGATTGATAATGTGTATGTGTTTAACTATTTGATAAATAAACAATTAGAGAAAGGGAAGAACTAGTAAACGGATAATTCCACAACTAGACGGGGTTTAGGAAGAAAATGGGGACGATTGATAATGTGTATGTGTTTAACTATTTGATAAATAAACAATTAGGGAAAGGGAAGAAACTAGTAATGATATTTGTAGATTTGAAAGCAACATTTGATACAGTAGATAAGAGTATATCGTGGATAGAGTATCGTGTGAGACAATGAAGGAGAGAGGGATAAGAGAGAGATTAATTAGAAGAGCAAAGGAAGCTTTAAGAGAGATGAGAAGTAGGATGATGGCAGGGGGAAAGGAAACAGAAAAAAGTTTTTGGACAGCAATAAAGGGTAAGATAGGGATGTCCATTGAGTTCGATTTTGTTTAATTTGCTGAAAACCGATTTAGAAGAAGTGATGGGGAAGATCAAATGGGAAGGGGTTAAACTGGGCGGAAAAAGAATACACGAATATACATACAAGAATACACGTTAGCGTACAGACAACAATAGTAACACTCGCCAGTAACTGGCGAAAGAATGAAATGAGGAGTATGATAATAAGATTAGAAGATTATTTGGAAAGGAAAGAACTGGAATTAAATGTGAAGAGAACCAAGATAATGAGGTTCAGAAAAGGAAGAGGATGATAGAAAAAAGGGATTGGAAACGAAAAGGGAAAAAGGAATGGAGGAAATGGAAGAATATATTTTTTAGGATATATGCTGCAGAAAAACGGAGGACAAAAAGTGCATGTTAAAGAAAGGATAAAAAGCAGCGGCGGTGATAGGAGAGGTGTAGGGTAAGAAAAGGTTTGAAAGGAACTGGAGCAGATTATGGCTTTTCGACAGATTGATTATGGATGGTATTAAGTTATAGATAGAGATATGGAGATGAAGGGAGAGGGCAGGAATGGAGAAGATAGAAGAAAGGTACATAAGATGGGTATTCGGGTTGGATAGAACACCGGGATATTTAAGTAAGGAAGAAATACAAAGAGGAAAATTAAAGGAAAAGGCGCAGGGAAAGAGGGAAAGAGGGCATGAGAAAGCAGAGGATTTGAGAAAAGACTTGAAGAAGGAAAGAGAAGTGAACTGGCAAGACTATGATAGGAGGAAATGAAGGGAAGTTTAGGAAGGAAAAACCGGATTAAAATGGGGAAGAGAGAAGAAATTTTTTGAGGATAGAGGATTGGAGAGATGGAAAGGAAAGAGAAGGGGAGGCGTGGTTAGTGAGTTAATCAGGAAAGATAGGGAAGATTAGAGGGTAGAGAGATGGGAAAGAATTTTGAATTCCAAATACAGTAGGTAGTACAGAGAAGTAAAAGGGGAGGGAGTCTGAATATTTAAAGAAAGGATGGGATAAGAGCAAATGGAGGAGAGTAATAAGGTTCAGATTAGGAAATGAAATAAGAGAAGGCGTTTATTGGGAGGAAAATAAGGAATAATAGAAGAAAAAGTGAGAGAAGAAAAGGAAGTAAGAAAGAAGGAGGAGAAGAAAGAGGATGGAAAGGTGAAAGAAAGTACAGAGAGGAACGGTGAAAGAGAGAGAGAGTGAGTGAGAGAAGAGTCGAAAGAGTGGAAAAGAGAATCATGAACAAAAGAAATGTAAGAAGAAGCAAAAGCCCAAGTGAGACGTGTGTGTGTGTGCGCGCGCGCTTACGTAAGGTGAAAGAGGGGGAGCGAGATAAAGTTGCGAACCTTCAAGATAAGGAATTAAAGCGAATAAGTAGGTTAAGTAGATTATGATTAGAGTTAAGTTAGATGTAAGATAATATGTAATAGAAGATTGTAACCCCAAGGGGAACTCAATAAATCTTATTATTATTATTATTGTTTTCAATTTCATAGGGAAATCTATATATAATATTTCTATAAATGTAAGATTAATTTTATGGCAAATATTAATTCAAGTTACAAATCCTCACAAATTGAATTGCTTCTAAGTAGTTGGCTAGTTGTAATTATTGATTTTATATTTAGTTTTTATTTTTTATTTTTTGGAGGATATTTTTTAAATAAAAATTATTTTTTAGTTTTTAATATTTTCTAAATTTCAGAAGTAAATATTTTTTAAACTTTTTTGTTTTATATAATGATTATAAAGTCTGGAAGATGCGACTACTAATATAAGATCACAAGTACAATAACTATTTTTATTAGTTTAATTTCTGATTATATTTACCCAACAAAAAATTCATATGTCACAAATTCATTGTAATTGTCAAAATAAATGGATAATTTGTTGCCTATTTAGAGCATAAAGTATAAATATTTTTAATTCCCATATAAATTATTTCTCAAGTTTTATAAGTCAAATTTAATTTTCTTGCCTATTTCCTCAGAGGGAAAAGTAAAGATGGGTTTATTAAAAATCTCGAATAGAGATTTATTCATTTGGCGTGTGGACCAAAAAAAATTTGTGTTCTATGTATTATTTGGTCAGCGAGCGACCTTTTCAAGGATCCTGCATAGCAATCGGCGTCTATCGAATGAGACATCAACATTGCTCTGAAGTCGTATATCACTGTGTTAAAAAGCAGCATTAGGTGTGAGATCTGGATAGCTCAGTGGCCTAGAGCAGTTATCCGGAAAGCGAAAGACTCAGGTTCGATTCCCGATCCAGTCACTTGCACCTCACATATTTTTCTAGTCCACGAATATTGTTTTCTAACAATTATTCGTTGGGCTGAAAAGTATGTAAATGCTCTCTTCACGGAGGATATGCGTCGATGCCGTTGTCACGGATGGATTCTGCCCGTTGACCAAATGAGTATATAACACATATGATCTCCTCCCACATACATTTCTAGCTTTCACCGAAAAATTAATTTTCGAAACTGATTACCATCATTAGCATTAATATTTCATATCTGATTTTTATTAACTGCAAAATTCAAATTTATTTTCATATATAGAGCAATTTTTTGACTAGAAAATGTATTACATTTTTAATTATTTCTTTATTTTATTATTTGTTTAATTAAGATGAATCAATCAGTTGTTGATAGGAGAGCAAACTATGATATATAGGGTATACTCAATAACGCAAAATAATTTAATAGCGTATTCTAGAGATAAAATAGAGTCAAAAATTCTAATACAAAGTGTTAAGGCTACAATAATTTTCAACTTATAAGCGATCAAAACTTGCGAATGATATCGTGTAAAACTCACGCGCTCAGGCCTGTATCTACACATATCGATATGTCATATGTTATTGATTTTTTTCAAGTCAGATATTGATTTTTACTGCACAACTGATCTTATTTTGTCGTTTCTTACGTGAGTGTGTTTTATGTATGTACATGTGTTACATTATGGTGATTAATTAAATAATTAACGAATTATAAATAACATATGAAAAATTTAACTATTTTTTAAAATAAAAATTTAAACAGTTGATTAATTATCACACTTAAATAGAATTATAAATGTAATATTTTCATATTTGAAAAATGAGATATTTATAATTCATTAATTAATTAATCGTCATAATGCATGTATTGTAACATGCCCAGTTAGCCAAGTTTGCTCAAACAGATTTTGTCGAGGATTGTTACAAATTCTTGTTAGTAAAAGGCTATTTGCGGACAAGAATTGCTACTACAGATTTTGATGACAGATTGGTGGCAAAAATTGAACAAAGCTTGTTGGCAAAATCTGACAGCAAATTGGCAGCAAAAAGCGAGAAAAGTTTACTAACATGCTTGACATCAAGTTGTCGATAAAAATCGAGCAAAATCTGCGCACGTGTAATCTAACGGCAAATTGGCAACAAATTGTGAACAAACCTTGTTGACGTAACTTGACAGCAAATTAATGACAAAAGCCAAGCATACCTTGCAAATATACTTGACGTTAAATTATCGGCAAAAACCGATCAAGATCTGCGCAGGAAAGTTTGACGGTAAATTGTGATCAAAAAATTGTGAGCAAACTTGATATTTTGAAACAATTTAAATTCGCTTTGTCGCTACGCGGCGACCAAGTTTAACTATAACTCATATTCAATTTTTCATGAAATTGATATAAAGGGCTGATGGCCGTTTCTACCAACGTCGTTAAGCGGTGTTGGTGGAAACGGCCATGAAACTAACATAAGATTCAAAGTATATTTCTTCTTTTTAGTCAGTCTAATTTTTGATAAATTGATTTAACTTAAAATAATTTGTTTAATAATCTCCATCTCTTGTTGGGATTCAGAATATTAAACAGATTAACAGATATGAAATTAAACAAATAAATGGGAATTAATTATCAATTTATTGTGTGTTAGGTTAGGTAAAATATTGAATAATATGAATTCTTGTTGCTGAATATAAATAAGATAATTCTATATAGATTATCAAAGACATCTTAATAAGAAACATTTAATAAAAAAATTAATAGACATTTTTTAAACATAGTAATAGACCCTTAAATAAATATTTTATAGATATCTAATTTAAAAAATACACAAATGTCTAAATTTTACATATTTTATGTAAAATATTTATCTATCAAAAACAAAAAAATTTATATATTACTTGTATATTATATGATTATAATTTTATATTTATAAAATAAAGTAAAATTTTTTCTATATACAAATAATCTCAGTTATCTAAGAAGGAAAAAAAATAACTGAAAATTAAATATCCGTCAAATTTAAATAGCTTTGGAATATTAAGGTTTGCTCACAATTTGCTGACAATTTGTCGTCAAACTTCCTTGGGTAGATTTTCAGTCGGTTTTTGTCGGCAATTTGACGTCAAGCATATTAGCAAGATTTGTTCAGATTTTGCTATCAATTTGCTGTCAGGTTTTGTCAGCAAGGTTTGCCAGCAAAATATGAACTTATTGTGGACACAGATGGACTATAGTATTTGGTATCAAGTTTTGAGTGCAAAGTGGTGACAATTTGTTGACAAATTTTTTTTCTGGGTACACGCACCGGCAAGAATGATGTCTTGGTATGTATGTCTTGACGATTGAAGACATCATACGCGCAATGATCGTTTAATATAAGTATAAGTGACGTATAAATAGAGTATTAGCATGTATCAAACAGCGTAGTAAATGTATATCAAGAAGAAAATAATTACAATTTGTAAATATACATAATCTCTACAAAAAAACTAGTTTCTTTCAGTGGATAAATCTTAATTTTTTAGATATCAATTCCGATTCTCTTATGCTATAAAAAGTATAAGATAATAATGATAAAATTCGTAAACATTAAGGGGGGAAACCACATTAGACAGTTCAAAAAATTGATTTTTCTTTTATTGCAATTTTAAATCGTTAGTATAACTATTCAATTTTTAAATCGTTAATATTGTATAACTATTCAAGATTATGTTCCCAAAATTTCAAAATGAAATTCGAAGTCCTTCCTATGCTATGAGTATAAAAGGGAGCGCCCCTCAGTTTACTGCTGGAGCGCACAGCAGGTAAAATGGAGCGGTCGCTCATGTAGTCCCTTACTTACTTACTTGGCTCAATATGACACATGTACTATGGGATATTAGAAGGGAAGGGAGGGTATTTTTCCAGATGTTTTTGTTTGTAAATGCTCATTATAGAGGGCTTATGTAGAAGCGTCGGCATTATTTTGAATATATTTCGGTAGAGGTTAACATCGTCGATTAATGTCAGTTTAGCTTTGACCATCCACGCGTGTGTTGAAAGTTACAAGAGAAATATGTCTTCCCATCCAAAAGGAGACCATTCTAGCACTTATCGAATTAGTAGATCACGTAAGAGATCATTCCATGGAAATCAGCAATTCTAACAAAGGAACAAGTTTCACCGAAAATGAAAGTGCTAGCGCAAAAAAACTGCAGAGTGCTAGCAGTAAGAATGTAATTGTGAAGAAGAACATTGTGAAGAAGGATTGCTATATGGTGCTGGAATCGCAGATTAAAAGGTAAGCACTTTATATAATTTACTACTGTCTCGAATTTCTAATTTTCGATAATTTTTTTTCAAACGCATTTTTCTCGAAACGACTTTTTTCGACTTGCGTGCACTCTAGCTCAAAAAATTATTGACCGATCCTTACAAAACAAAGTTGTGATTATTCTTTATTAAATTATCTATCAATTGAACCAATTTTTGGGATATCGTAATTTAAAGTGTATTTTTTATTTGAAAAAGAACTGAAAAAAAAATTGATTTTTTGGTGAAAATTGAGATTTTTTTTTCAAATTCTCGTAAAACATTCAATTTTCAACATTTTTAGCTGAAACCTGTTAAGGTTCACCTAATAAGAAAACATGTTAATAATGTATGAAAACCTTCGTTTTGCTTTCAGATCAAAATTGTGACCTCCACATTGCACGCAAGCAACTAACTCTGACGACGACCTTCGATGGGCAGCAGCTTATAACTTTTTGGTCAAAAACGACTTGAAAAAAATCTGAGATATAGTACAAAACATGAATAAAATGACCTCAAAATTTAAATAAATTCTAATTATTTTTTCGTCTCAAAAAAATTCACAAAAAAAGCTTAAAAATCAGCCTCCTAATGTGGTTTCCCCCCATAAGAGAAAAGAATAATCTTAGAAAAGGATATTATCGAAATAAGTCAGAGAAATAATAGAGTTAAATGTGCAATTTGAAATGAGAAGAGAAGCAACAAAAGAAATTATGAAGCTATTAGAGATATGTTATATTTAATAGATATGTTATATTTAATTAGAGATATACACACGAAGAGATAAACAATTAGGTCAAAGGGAAAAATATCATCTGGAATAGTGCTACAAAAATTAAAAGGAAATATTAAATCTCCCTAAAAAAAACCTTATAAAGGTAAAAAAAATACTCCAAGTACATAAAAAAAATGTTTAAAAAAATAAAAAATCTAAAAGAGTAATAAAAATAAAATATTTAGAAACCGATGAGATCAATCCTATTAGCCAAGCACAATAAATAATGTGATATTAATTCGTAATCGATATTAAATGAGTTAAGATTACTTTAATTCCTAAAGTTTTTGAAACGTAATTAATAATAAGAATTATTTTTATTATCAATAAACAATAAAGAGAACTTAGATAGATTGCCACATTACATTTGTGACGTGCACATTCGTGAGCGCTCCTTAGTTACTTGCAGCGCAAGTAAGAGGGAAACAGTAAGCGTAAGCTTGTAGCGTCCATTCACCTTTCCAATGGCAATTTGGGGATTTCTCGTGGACAAACCACGGGACGACCAATCACAACGCGACTCGCGACAATAGCGCCACACTAGACACGACACGACGCCACGCTAAGCTTAGCGTCTCTTATGTATTATTCTTTCTTAGTTCTACTTCACTTTTTCTAAAAGGATTTAGACACGCTAAAAAAGACTCTAGTTTATATACCAAAGATAATTGTTATTTTTTGAATAAAGACTGATTTTCTATTATTGAACGGCGTGCATAAATATATGTGTTGGATACCCAATCCCTACATATATATTTCTGGTGACCCCGACGTGATCAGCAAGGTACGCGAGGAAACGCGTTACGAGGCATACAAAAAAGGCCGTTAGTACTCGGCAGACATATTGGTTGCACGAAATCGAGAGACCGATTTTATAATGCCGACAACGCACTCACCGCCGCGAGGCAGAACAACGAGCGAGTCAAACACCGGCCGTGTTTCACGCGAAGACGACGACGACGTTTTGTCCCTTCAGCGAGCAGACACCGAGCACAGCGAACCTGAGGCTATAAACGCAGCACGCCTAGTAAAACTGCTGCCGTTTTGGAAAAAAAAATCCAGTGTTCACGCAGATCGAAGCAGCATTCGCTATATCCAGAGTTACAGGCGACGAGACGAAGTTTAGGTATGTCATAGTTCATTTGGATCAAACTGTACTGCCCTTTGTCTCAGATATTCTGACCACGCCGCCGATTGCAAACAAGTACGAAACTCTTAAGCAGAGGATAATAGGATCGTTTGATGAAACCAACGAGTCCAAACTGCGGAGATTGCTACGTGGAAACGAGCTCGCGGATGAGAAACCCTCAAACTTCCTGCAGAGACTGCGAAATCTTTCAGGGGGTCAGTGCACCGACGCAGTACTTAGAACATTATTCTTAGAGCAGCTGCCTGACAACGTACGTAGTATCTTAGCCATAAGTGAAGTTACAGATTTGTCGAAATTAGCAATGCAAGCTGACAAAATCACGGATATGTCAAGAGCTAGCGTAGCACAAGTCAATGCCGTTGCAAAATTGCCACATGCGGGAGAAGCTATCGCATCTTGCGAATTCAAGGCTGCGATCGATGCAATTGCAGAGCAACTAAAAGAGTTACGCAGTGCACAACAGCGAGGCAGGTCCAAAAGTAGAGGACGTGACAAGTACGCGCGCAGGAATAAATCAAGATCAAAATCTCAAGAGCATCACGAATCCAATACATGTACTACCACCGGAAGTTCGGGCAGAAAGCGTTCAAATGCCTATTACCATGTGAGTGGAAAGAACCCAAGGCAGCGATCGCGGAAAACTAACCGCGTCGTCTAAGACGACGGAGGCGGACGACGCAAAGACATTCCGTCTAACCGTAGCAGATAGGAAAAACGGGATTCACTACCTCATCGACACCGGAGCAGATGTGTCAGTTATACCAAAGAATGCAGTCAGAGGATATTGTACGGCGAGCAAATATAAATTATACGCAGCCAATAATACTCTGATAACCACCTATGGGTCAAGGTTAGTTAATGTAGACTTAGGATTACGAAAGAAGCTAGATTGGACATTCATAGTGGCGGATGTCAAGCAAGCCATAATCGGAGCGGACTTCCTGGCAAATTTTGGATTGCTAGTCGACTTAAAACACAAACTGTTGCGTGATGAAACTACAAGTTACAAGGTAGACGGTAAGCTGTCAATTTCGGAGATTGAAGGAATTGCCACCTTTGACCATGCTGATCCTTTTGCCGATTTCCTGCAGAAATTCAGCGACATCACTAAACCGATAAGCCTTCAGAAACCAAAGTACGGAGTAACGCATCACATTATTACTACAGGTCCAGCGGTCGCGGAACCGGCGCGCAGATTGTCTGGTGAAAGATTACATGCAGTACGCGCACAAATACAATATATGTTAGATGCAGGGATTTGTAGACCCAGCTTTACTCCCTGGGCTAATCCATTGCATTTAGTACCAAAAAAGAATGGCGATTGGAGAATATGCGGCGACTACAGGCGATTAAACAACATCACAGTGCCGGACAGATACCCAATCCCGCATTTGTACGATTTCGCACATAAGCTGGAAGGATGTAGCATTTTCTCAACACTAGACCTAGCAAGGGCGTACCATCAGATACCTGTCGCAGAAGAGGATCGTCCAAAAACAGCAGTAATAACACCATTTGGTCTTTACGAGTACAATGTGCCTTTCGGTTTACGAAACGTCGCACAGTCATTTCAAAGGCTTATGGATTGTGTCTTTCGCGGCATCGACTATTGTCAGTGCTACATCGATGACATTTTAATAGCGTCACCGAACGTGGAAACACACCGCGTACACCTACTTCAGATATTTCAACGATTACAAGAACACGGGTTATCCATCAATGCAGCAAAATGTGTTTTTGGCAAAGAAGAGGTTAGCTACTTAGGTTATACTGTCAATAGTCAAGGCACTAAACCTCTGGATAAGAGAGTGGAAGCGATTAAGAAGATGGAGAAACCAACGGACATCAGCGGACTCAGACGTTTCTTAGGGATCATAAATTTTTACAGAAGATTTATTCCTAACGCTGCACTCACGCAGGCTCCGCTTCATGAATATCTGACGAACGCCAAGAAGAAAGATAAGCGCCTTATAGCATGGAATGAACGTGCAGATAAAGCCTTCCAAGAATGCAAATAACAAATAATAGACGCAACTCTATTAGCACATCCGAGAAAACATGCGGTCCTGGCAATAAAGTCAGATGCCTCAGATGCAGCAATGGGTGCCGTTTTGAAACAATATTACCAAGGAAATTGGGAACCCCTCGGATTCTTTTCAAAGAAATTCAGCCCAGCGCAGAGAAATTATAGCACATATGATCGAGAGCTCCAAGCCATTTACAGCAGCCTCAAATTCTTCAAATCAATAGTAGAAGGTCGCAAATTCATAATAAAAATCGACCATAAGCCATTAACCTATGCCTTCTTACAGAAGTCTTCGAAAGCATCACCAAGGCAATTAAAGCAGCTTGATTTCATTGGTCAATTTTGCACGGAAATCATCTACATCAAAGGTGAGAACAACACAATAGCCGATGCACTGTCACGCGTCGAATTAATCGACATGCCAGTCGTCATTACAACCGAAGAACTTGCGCAGGCACAGTATACCGACGAGGAACTCAAAGACCTACTTCAAAATGAAGCTCCATCACTGCAGCTAAAGAAAATTCGTGTAGACAATTCCGATACTGTCGTTTATTGCGACATTTCCAAGGAAGAGGTACGGCCCTATGTACCTAGAAGCTTACGAAAAAGAGTATTCGATGTCACACACCGTCTAGCACACCCCAGTGGACGCGTCACTCGAAAAATTATTGGACAACGATTTGTATGGCCAGCAATGAATAAGGACATTACCGAATGGGTAAGAACTTGTTTACAGTGCCAGATTCGATCACGTGCACATAGACATAATTGGACCGCTACCCAACAACTACCCAAAGGATACCGTTACTGCGTAATGATCGATCGTTTCACAAGGTGGTTTGAAGCAGTTCAAGATATTTCAGCGGACACCGTCGTGGATGCACTTTTTCATACCTGAATAGCACGCTTCGGGGCGCCCACGACAATCACTACCGATCAAGGAGCACAATTTGAATCGCAACTGTTTAGATCCCTGACTAATCTTCTGGGATGCAAACGTACAAGGACTACAGCGTATCATCCAGCATCAAATGGGATAATTGAACGCTGGCATCGTTCTTTGAAAACTGCAATCCGTTGCCATGAATCTAAAAATTGGTTACAAGCATTACCAGTTGTTCTATTAGGATTACGCACCAGCATCAAAGAAGACATCAAGGCCACAGCAGCAGAATTGATATATGGAACTACCCTACGTTTACCAGCTGAATACTTCTTCAACGAAGATGTTGCACCAGAACCAGAGACTTTTATACAACATTTCCGAGAGCATATGCGGAATGTCAGGTCTACGCCAACAGCTCATCACAGTAAAAAGAAGACATTCACACATAAGACTTTATATACATGTACCCACGTCTTTGTACGAGTGGACAAAGTAAGAGGCCCACTAGAACCACCATACGAAGGACCGTACCCGGTAAGCGAAAGAATTACAGATCATGTATTTAAAATTCTTATTAAAGGAGAGGCAGTTAACATCTCTGTGGATCGCCTTAAACCGGCATTCATGGAAGCAGGATTTGAGGAGGAAGGCGAGTCGTCATCCACGCAAGCCACGGAAACCACCAAATTGAGAATCTACCCAGGCAAACGCGTTACATTCGCGGCTCAGTCTTAAGCTGCGCCACTCGAGGGGGAGTGATGTAGCGTCCATTCACCCTTCCAATGGCAATTTGGGGATTTCTCGTGGACAAACCACGGGACGACCAATCACAACGCGACTCGCGACAATAGCGCCACACTAGACACGACACGACGCCACGCTAAGCTTAGTGTCTCTTATGTATTATTCTTTCTTAGTTCTACTTCACTTTTTCCAAAAGGATTTAGACACGCTAAAAAAGACTCTAGTTTATATACCAAAGATAATTGTTATTTTTTGAATAAAGACTGATTTTCTATTATTGAACGGCGTGCATAAATATATGTGTTGGATACCCAATCCCTACAAGCTAAGAAATCTAGCCGAAAGTTGCAAGTAAATCCCAGCATTGTTCTAGATATTAGAGTTTACTTCCAAGGGGTAGTTTTTAAATATTGTTATAATACGATAAATTAATCTCCTTAGAAGTCTTATCTAACGGCACAGTTTTTATATTTTTGTGATATCCTGTTTTCGAGATACTAGATTTTAACCTCAAGAGGTTTTTGAAAATTGTTATGCGATAAATTAATCTCTCACACGTATACACACACATATATACATATATCACACGTATTTGTGATTTGAATAAAGCTCAAAACATAGTCTAAATTGAAAGAAACTTCATAAAAATGACCATTCCTAAATGTAAATATGTATGCTAAGAAAAACAATTAATTTTTTTTTAAAGAAAAACGGTTATCAGAAATTATTTTATACTCTAGAAAACAAAGTAAAAATCAATTTTCAAATCGAAGAAATCCAAGATTCTAAATGGAATCGTCCCAATTGCATACATACTCAGCGCATTACACATATTGACGTGCCTAAAGTAATTAGCACGATTGACCAATCAAAAGTCTTTATTTTCAACTGGGAGTAAGTCCAAAAGACACAATAATTAAATTAATTCTTAATTCACAAATATTCGTGCGTTTTCGCTGGCTTTTCTTGACTGCTTTCGTAAATTGAATTCTAGTTGCAAATGTGCGTGCTTCTTCTACTTAAATAATAGACTTCTAATATTTGCTTTAATTATTTAAAAGAGTAAGTCCAAAAGACACAATAAGCATTGTGTCTTTTGGACTTACTCTTTTAAATAGTCAAAGCAGTCAAGAAAAGCCAGCGAAAACGCACGAATATTTGTGAATTAAGAATTAATTTAATTACGGAACTATACAAATATCCTACCTTAAAAATCAATAATAAAACCATATACAAATAATAATTCATCATTAATCAATAAAAACCGTATACAAATAATAATTTTAGAAAAATGATACGTAACAAACAAATTATACCCGAAATGATATAACAAAAAAAAAAAGCCCAACAAAATTCCCAGATAAGATGACATAACTAAACAAAAGTGCTAATTTGATCGCAACATTATACAATACTGCAAGAAGCGAAGTTGGAAAGATAGCATGAAAGAAAAAGTGAGACCAATCAGAGAAATGTCTATTTCACAATTTAAAGAAAATTATACATATATACTTGTTTTAAAAACAATATATAAATAATATAATATATTTATAATAATATATTTATAAAACAATATAATAAAATTCTAGAAAAATTCTCAAAAAAATAGAAAGCGAGGGCATTACAATATCATAATGTTATCAAGTAATATGACTAAGTTATGCAATGTTATTGATTTTTATTTCCGAAACTAAAGAGATAATTTTTGGTATATCAATGCGATATACAGGGTGTTTAATTTTAATTTCCCCAGGCAAATATTTCAGAAAATAATGAAAAATCGAAAAAATGTTTCAGACAAAAGTTGTATAGTTTTCAGGGGGACATAAGATGGTGCCATTAATTTGACCTTGAAGTGTTACATGAAGGTTACGTGAAGGTCATTTTGAATTTCTTAATTGGACACCCTATATATTTTTGCATATTCTTGTAGTTTATCTCGAGAACTTTCCAAAACACTATAAATAAACATTTTTTCATCAAGTACTTTTCGAGTTATAAGGCTTGAAATCATTTCTTAATTTTACATAAACCATAAAATATCTTGTAAAATATTCATTTTTCGATTATCTTACCTTAATTTTTATGTATTTTTATATATTTTTATGTACAAAATAAGGAGAGGAATCAATTGGTGTAAAGAAAACATACAGTTGTTTTTAAGAAAAAATATGGAATTGTTAATTGCAAATTACATATTTTTTTTTTGAAACAATTATGTGTTTTCTTTACACCAATTGATTCCTCTCATTATTTTGTACATAAAAGTATTAAGGTAAGATAATCGAAAAATAAATATTTTACAAGATATTTTATGGTTTATATAAAATTAAGAAATGATTTCAAGCCTCATAATTCGAAAAGTACTTGATGAAAAAATGTGTATTTATAGTGTTTTGGAAAGCTCTCGAGATAAGCTACAAGAATATGCAAAAATATATAGGGTGTTCCATTTAAGAAATTCAAAATGACCTTCACGTATCCTTCATGTGATTCTTCAAGGTCAAACTAATGGCACCATCTTATGTCCCCCTAGAAACTATACAACTTTTGTCTGAAACATTTTTTTGATTTTTCATTATTTTCCGAAATATTTGCCTGGGGAAATTAAAATGAAACACCCTATATATGAAAAAAATCCAGACATTAAGTAAAAAAGATTTAAAAGAATCGTTTCAAAACAAAACAAAATAATTTATGAGTACAAAATCACTTAATTCAAATAACGAAAAAAAATGTTTAATTCCATACAGAATAGAGACAAAAAAACAAAGAGAAGATGGAACAACTATCTGCATCAGAGAATAACAGAGATACATAATTGAAAAAAGATACGCGACTATGAATTTGTATGATTCTAAAATTAAATATGCTATATACATGATCAAAGACAATCTATCTATTGAATACAACAAGATTTTCAACAGTTTCGTTAAAAAATAACAAGTCATTTATGATGATAAGACCAAACAAATGCAAATAAAGAAATATTCCTTTAAAACTGTATCATTACCAGAGAATAAAATTTCACAAGATGATAATACACAAATCAGAACAAATCAAAATACGATAGGAGTCATATAGATAAAAAATATAAGAAAGAGAATAAGAATATTCTCATAAAAAACTGTTTAGTTGAATCTAAAGATTATTCTTAATCTTTAATTTTTTAGTCTTTAAATTCCGCTAAAGCACCTATAATAATTCAGATAACCAAGCGTGATTAATTAATTATATTGATTAATCATATTGTTATTATGTTGATTAATATGGTTAATCAGATTGCTGTTATATTGCCAACAATTACATATTATTGGTAAGAACTATTGACAACATGATAGTCATTTCATCGACAGTTAGTTGTCTAGATAAGTATTGCCGACAATACGGCTAATACTGCATGTAAAAATAGAAAAGATAATGCGTGACAATGCAATAAGTGAAAATATCATACAAATAAAAAAGGGAGAAAATATATTTTCACGAAACGAATAACTAACATTTATACAATTGGAAGCTAAAAAAGGAAATATTAAAATTTATGAAACCTTTAAAGCCATTTCGATCAAACGTCGGTTAAAATCAACGATTAACTTTCAATATTATCAATAGCATTTTTATCAATGTAAGAAATCTTTCTCTCTCTTTAATATAAATGTGTTTGATTTATCTTTAATATAAATATACAAATGATTGATTTATCTTTAATATAAATATAAAAATATAAAATATAAAATGTAAAATATAAAATATAAAATACAAATATAAAATGTGTTTGATTTATCTTTAATATAAAATGTGTTTGATTTAATATAAAATGTATTTGATTTATATTGTTGGCTGAGTTAATCAACAATTAAATAAATAAATTGAAATTTGGTCGAAATGGTCCTTAATATATTACATTTATTACAGAAGATAAGCCACTCACATGCATTAATCGTACATAAAATAATCCGAACTGATCGATCCATGTTATGATTATATCACCTAAAAACAAAAGAAAATGATAAATGTTTACTTTAAGTTATACATAACATGAATAATTTTCATTTCGACATATATTGTAGGAAGTACATTCTTAAGTAATAAATTTTGAATTTTCTATTTTGAAATTTCATACTTGTATCATCTTTTCGTTATATTCTATGTGTATTTATATTTTTTTGTTTTACTCTCTCTCTCTTTAAGTAAACGTGTAGCTTCGCGTGAGAAGCTTTGCTGCTTTTCTGCACCTCCATCCCAAAAAAAGACTAGTCTAATCCAATCCGTATCCGAGATATTAAGAAACGCGAGTAGGTATACTAGGCCGGTTCTAACTCACAAGGAAAGGGTCGGAAGTGTCCCCCTCCGATTTTAATGAGCTTTGAATATGTTGTAGTCTAGATCAAAATAGGAGACACGTATTTTTTTATAAGTGCTGAGTCGGCCGTTAAGGGGGTGAAACACTTTCTTGAAAAAAATCGATTTTTTCATTTCTCAGCGGATACCGTCGAAGCGATAAGAGATATAAACAAAAGTTTCAAATAAAAGTTTTATGGTCTTTAATGTACTTCAAAATCATGTAATCAGATTTGTCGAAAATGTCATATTTTTCGAAATCCTCCCTCCTCCCTTTTAATGTTTGAAAATTTTTAAATTTGTCTCATAACAAAACTTATAGCTCATTTAACGACAAATTCAATCATATATAATAAAGTTGTATTCCGAAGTCACATTTTTCAGAAATAAATTAAAAATATCCCTATACACTACTATACGCCCGCTTTATCCGCCTTATGACGCTCGTTATTCACAGCGACAGTCATTTTTCTTCGCAAACTCACAGAGGCAACCATAAATTAGCAATAAATAATTTATGAGAATATATTTTTATAAATTATAGAAATTATATTTATAAATATAATTATAAATTATATAATAATTATAATTATAATATATGTCTATATTATGTGACAATAAATATACATATAATTTATATGGAAAAGTAATGTTTTTAATGCATGAAAAATAAAACTAGTCGGACAAGGAAAATTATTGATCAGATGCCGATGTTAATAGATTCAATTCTATGAATAAACAGATGTCGCATTCGCGAAATGAGTTGGTGCAATATATTATTTATTAACAACTGCGTGCAGTGGAACACATATTACTATTAAAGCGTCTATCGAATATACGCGAGCGCGATAGTAAATATATTTATATATATAAGAAAATAATTAAAAGGATTATAACTTATAAAGCGAGCGAAAAAATGCGTCGCGATAAGAAAGTCAGCTGCCCGAAGTGCTGATACAGCCAGTATCACACGGCCAAGTCATCAAACAGAGGAAGAAATCACTCTCGAAATAGCGCTGAATTGCAATAAAATGCGAGGAAGTCTTCGGACTTCCTTCGCTTGCATTTTGATCACGCCACTTTAGAAATAACCAATGATTTTATTTGGTCATGCCACCGCGCGATCCTCCTCCGATAATCGTTCAGAACCGGAGGCGTTAAAAGCCACCGCCTAGAAGCGGCGGACAGTCACAAATCAGTTATCAAATAATTAACAAGTGCTCGAGTTAATTAACAAGACTAGCCGTTATCCTGAAAAAACAATTGTGCCCCACGCACACAACAATACAGTATGTATGTACTTTTTCGATTTTTAAAACTTTATAGTTTTTTGCTTTTACTTACACTTCATTCAAAATTGCGGTTTATCTGTTTTGTTTTAATGTATTTAAATTATAATTAATATTTTATTACTTTATTTAAGTTATGTGATAAAACTGTTCTATTTTTCATGAAACTCGGAAAACGTAACAAATTATTAATACGCATTAAATAATAAAATATTTTTGTTGCTAATAAGTATTTTTTTGCTAATATTTATAAAACAAATATACATAATGTTAATAATTTTTTTAGATAATGTTTAATCCAAGAAATGTAGCAGTACTGCTATACACTGCACTGTATATGACTGGGGAATTCCCAGAAAGTCCTGTTACAACAGATGAAAATGAAACAAAAGACATGATGGAAAATATGCTTCGATCAATGTATGAAGAAGCGTTTGAAGTTTATGAAGAATCATCATTAGATTTTCAAAACGAATTTGATATACCTGAAGTAGAACCTGTAATTGATGAAGAAAGAGAAGAAGACACATATTTTGTAAAGGAAATTGAATGTGTTGCGGATTCTGTACCAATAGAATATAAAAGAAATGCAGTAGAGTTATGGAGAAGTGGAACAAAAAAGTCAAGAACTCTTGCATTTATAAGAAATAGATTTCGGAAAGTCACGTCATTACGTCAATTAAGAAGATGGGAGCAGCAAGTAAATCAAGGTGGCAACAGATTTGATAAACTGAAAGAAATTTCAACATATACGTTAAATAAATTCCATGAAGGTATTGAAAAGGGAATAATTATTCATGACATTGATATTGCTCGATGGGCTCTTCGCGCACAGAAGGAAGTAAATCTACTTGGGTTTACAGCATCATTATCATGGGTAAAAAGGTTTAAGCTTGCACATAATATCGTATCTAGAAAAATTACAAAATTTATAACAAAAAAAAATTTAGCGTCAGACAAAGATTTAGAAGCACGAAGCAAGTCATTTATCGAAAATGTTAAATCTTCTATTATACAATATGGAATTGAAAATGTATATAATTCGGACCAAAGTGGATTTCAATTAGAATTTCATTCCGGTCGTTCACTATCACCTATTGGTATTAAAAAAGTAGAGCGCATAGTACAATCCATATCAGCAACTACACATAGTTATACTATACAACCTATTGTTTCAGCTGATGGTAGATTATTATCGCCTCTGTTTATTGTTTTAAAAGAACCTACTGGAA
The DNA here is from genome assembly GCF_003227725.1 of Camponotus floridanus. Classification (NCBI taxonomy): domain Eukaryota; kingdom Metazoa; phylum Arthropoda; class Insecta; order Hymenoptera; family Formicidae; genus Camponotus; species Camponotus floridanus. Next base: position 48,433 of record NW_020229295.1, read on the forward strand.
CATTTGGTCCAATAGTAAAAGAAACAATGTTTAAAGATAATAATATCTTTGTCATGGCATCAAAATCTGGAAAATTAACATCGCATCATTTTGAGATCTGGATAAAAGAAGTGTTTTTTCCAAATGTTGGACCAAAATCAGTGTTATTATTAGATTCTTGGACTGGTCATTGTCCTGATATAATTCAAAGAAACAAACCAGATTTTATAGACAATATTAATTTGTTAACTATACCAGCTGGAGCAACGGGAAAAATACAACCTTTAGATGTATTCGGTTTTCGTTTATGGAAAAATTTTGTTAGACATTTTTCAGATACCATCATGCTTTTAGATCTTGACGTCAAGCTTCATTCAAGAAACAATATTTTAAAATTACAATCATTAACACATAATCAATTTTCATCACCAAGGTTTAAAAATTTATTCAAATATGCATGGTATAATAGTGGTTATTTAGAAAAGAAACCAGAAGAATTTGATACACCAGTAGATTTTTGTTTCAAAACTAATTTAAAACCAACATGTGATATTTGCGGTGAAATTGCTGTAATTTCTTGCGCATGGTGTAAAAAATCCCTTTGTATAAATCATTTCTTTCATGATCATCATCTTTGTAACCGATATCAACCATGAATATTTGTTATTCTTGTATGCAATAATTATGTACGGTATTTTATGTAATATTTCCATATACATATATATAATGACTTCGGAATACAACTTTATTATATATGATTGAATTTGTCGTTAAATGAGCTATAAGTTTTGTTATGAGACAAATTTAAAAATTTTCAAACATTAAAAGGGAGGGGGGGGGATTTCGAAAAATATGACATTTTCGACAAATCTGATTACATGATTTTGAAGTACATTAAAGACCATAAAACTTTTATTTGAAACTTTTGTTTATATCTCTTATCGCTTCGACGGTATCCGCTGAGAAATGAAAAAATCGATTTTTTTCAAGAAGGTGTTTCACCCCCTTAACGGCCGACTCAGCACTTATAAAAAAATACGTGTCTCCTATTTTGATCTAGACTACAACATATTCAAAGCTCATTAAAATCAGAGGGGGACACTTCCGACCCTTTCCTTGTCAGGTCTTCTCAGGGAGGTGAGGTGCGAGGGGATCTCAGCGGAGCGGGGCTATGACGTCACACGGGGGTTGCGGGGTGGGTGACTCACGTTGAATGACAAGCATAAACAAAAGGACAAAAAGAGTGGTATTCTTTTGAAAAGGATTTTGGGCCTAATCCTTTTTTTTGTTCTTTTATTTTATTTTATTTTATTTTATTGTATTTTATTGTATTTTATTTTTAAGGAAAAATTTTAATAGCGTTAATGATCGGCTGCTTTGTCTGGGGATTACTCGATTAGACACAATACAATTGGACACAACTGGCTTTGATTGACTAATCGGAGGTGTCTCCCTCGTTTACATATCAGCGCCGATTAGTCAATCAAAGCCAGTTGTGTCCAATTGTATTGTGTCTAATCGAGTAATTCCCAGACAAAGCAGCCGATCATTAGCGCTATTAAAATTTTTCCTTAAAAATAAAATACAATAAAATACAATAAAATAAAATAAAATAAAATAAAAGAACAAAAAAAAAGGATTAGGCCCAAAATCCTTTTCAAAAGAATACCACTCTTTTTGTCCTTTTGTTTATGCTTGTCATTCAACGTGAGTCACCCACCCCGCAACCCCCGCGTGACGTCATACCCCCGCTCCGCTGAGATCCCCTCGCACCTCACCTCCCTGAGAGGACCTGAGTTAGAACCGGCCTAGTATACCTATTAACGCGGTAGTATCTTGCAGTAGTTTATGCGCAGCAACAACATACTTCATCTACATATAGGCGAATCGAACCATTAAGAGTACCTCAGATTGGAATTACAATAACGGTTAAACGGATCGAATTCTTACTAAACTTAATCGATAGCTCGAGTTTGAATTGTATAAATAAAGTTTCTTTATTTATGTTCTGTGTGCTATATAAACGGAAATATCATGATTCAAAATAGAAATGTGATCATTTTCATTTAAGAAACGTTCTTATTACCGTCATCATCGCATATTTGTATATAACATATAGAAAGAGAAAATGTACAGTTCCTACAATTATTCTTTACACGACAAAAGATTAACTATCTTCAGCGACATTAATGACATGTAACATTAGTGACACGTGCAATTAATCGCATTTTGAATAATAAGAAAAATAAAGTAATTATTCAAGGTCAAACCAATGACACCATATTATGGCACCCTTCAAGCCATACAACTTTTATCTGAGGCATTTTTCGCTATCGCCCCTACCTGAGGAGATATTCCCGTGGACGGATTAAAATGGCCCACTCTGTATTAACATTATTAATCTAATTAAAAATTGCAGAAACGCTTATATACAGGAATGTAGTTATATACTTTTCTTCAGCACAGCACTTATGGATAGATTCAACTCTAAAAAAACTTATAAAGATAAAAAAATACGTCAAATATATAAAAAAAAACTTTAAGAAAATTGAAAAATCTAAAAAAATGATAAAATAAAATATATAAAAACCGATAACAGATCAACTACTATTAGCCAAGTACAATAAATTATGTGATATTAATTTGTAATTAATTCGATACTAAATGAGTTAAGATTACTTTAATTCCTAAGGCATATTTTATACATGATGTATATAATTTAATAAAGTTTTACAAATTCTAAATCGCATAAACGATCTTCAGGTCAAAGTAAGATATGAAAACTTGGCGTGTCCCGTATTCAAATCATTTAGTTTAAAACAGGAAAAAGTTAGATTTTTTATGGACCCAATGTAAAATTTGAAATTATACTACGGATAGAGCATGCGCGTAGCTAAATTTCGAACTTATATATCTTGTCTCCTCTGTATTACCGGGAAATCATTGAAGATTATACAAAATGAAATCTTTTTTTTTTAAGTTTTTTATTTTCTCTGCAAGTATAGTTTGATTATTGCAAGCCGGAATTGAAAAGCCTCACAGGTCATTTTCTGGCCCACAGGCTGCCAGTTCCATATTCGTAGTCTAGAGTTTATTTTATAAAAATGTAAATTGTATTTACTAAATAAAAGGATTAACAAATATATATTAAATATATATTGTATAATAAAATTGTTTATTTTATTCAAGATATGTAAACGACGGGGCGGGGTGGGGTGGGGCACGCCAAGTTTTCATATCTTACTTCGTCATGAAGGTTTACATTTAGAATTTGTGTAAAACTTTTTTAAATTATATACATCATATAAAAAATGCTTTAAAAATTAAAGTAATTTTAACTCATTTAGTATCGATTAAGAATTAATATCACAATTTATTGTACTTGGCTTATAGTATTGATCTCATATCGGTTTTTAAATATTTTATTTTTATCACTCTTTTAGATGTTTTTATTTCTTTTAAGATTTTTTTATATACTTGGCATATTTTTTTACCTTTATAAAGTTTTTTTTAAGTGGATCTGATGGCTTTTTAAAAATTTATATTATTTCTGTAGAAAATATGTTCGCGTATTTTTACGAGGCTTCATTTTCTAGATATTAAAGTTCACTCCCAAAAAGTGGTTTTTGAATATTGTTATAATATGATAAATTAGTCTCATTAGAAGTTTTATCTAATAGCACAAATATTTATTATTATATATTATATTATATTATATTATATTTATTAGTTATATTTTTGTGATGCCCTGCTTTCGGGATAGATTAGATTTTATCCCCAAGAGGTTTTGAAAATTATTATGCAATAAATTAATCTCTCACACATATACACACACATATACTTATATCACACGTATGCACACATATACAGGGTAAGGCAAAAGTTTCGGAACGGTTAAGTATCTCAGAAAATATTAATTTTTTGAAAAAATGGTTTAGACAAAAAAAAATGACTTAAAAATCTATTAGCTGATATTTATTTAACCTTGGGATGTCCTTGAAAAGCGCGGTCAAGGTCACCATAAAACTCTTAAATGGCAATTGTTATGTTTTATTACATATTCTTATAGCTGAGGTCGGGAGTTTTCCAAAACACTATAATTAAATATTTTTTCATCAAGTACTTTCCGAGTTATAAGACTTGAAAGTTACAGTACCGTCGGTATTAACATTACCCAAAGTGTACCTAGTCGGATTTACACCTCTTTTGTGCACACTCTCACCTCCTCCCTCCTTCTCCCCCCTCCCTCTCCTCTCTCAAGCATACAAGCATACAAGCATACAACTTGGAGATAAGTGATGAGCACGATGCGCTGATCCGCCAATGTTCAACATTCAGGAGGGCGATACAGGAAGAGAAAAGGAGAGCCGGCTGGGAGGATACGAAATAGCAATCAAAGAAGAAAGAAGAATTTATATTATATACAAATGCTCAAAGTTGTTTAGCGCTAAAGAGAGATACAGCCATCAATTATGGAAGAGATTGACATCCTGTAAATGTAAGGGCATTTTCTGAAACGATTGACTGTGAATTGAAATTGGAAGATAGTGAGGTTGAATGGTTCCAGGTATATATTAATTAGATGCGATGCCAAAAATACAGGTGGAGCAATTTATATGTAAGATACGACGTTAACAGACTTGAATATATTGACCCGAAAAAAAATAATTTCGAAATTGCTTGGATTGTTGTTGCAATTTAGAAATAAAGAGAAAATGTATAAAGGTACGATTTAGAAGATATAGTCAAGGAATTAAACCAATAAAGGGAGTATGGTATAGGATTGTCATGTAGAAACTTTAATATAGACTTTATTGTTAGACTCGTTCTATACAAAGAATTTGCAAAACCTAATGCTGGAATCTAAGGTATAAAACAGTATGTTAATAAAACCGGACGAGAGTTACAAAGAATAGTTCAAAACCAAATTATTGATCTACTTTTTGCTAATAATAAAAGTGCAATTACAGGTTTAATTCAAAGAACCTAAAATTAACAGATTCATGCATGGCTAAAAATCGTATTTATATATTTAAAACGATAAATAAAAATTTAAAATAAAATATAAAAAGTAAGTATAGAGGGATTTTAATTGCCAGAGACTATAGAGGTAAATTTAGTATAGATGAAATTATTAGTCGATGGAAAATAGAATGGGAGAAGGCTCAAGCATTTGGAAAGTAAATAGGAGAGCAAAAAAATTTGTTGATAGCATAGTAGAGTTACTGGACATTATAGCACCTAAGAAAAGTTTAGAATTCCAAAAGTTTATGGGCATATGAGAAACAATGCTTATTCAGGATGATAAACGAAAAGCAGCCCAAATAAAAAGAGATGAAGCCATATAATTAAGGACAATTGTACGACAATATGAACAGAATTGATTGCAAAGTTTAAAAACTGAAAGAAACATTGCAAGATTAAATTAATCAAGGGAAAAGAGAAGAATACTATGAAAAATATGATAGATAATAAAGAAAACCCTACGAAAATTTGTGGAAAATTTAAAAAAAATTAATTAGAGGTGATCAAGGAGTACAAAAATACATAGATAATATAGAATTTGAGGATAGTAGACGGGCATTAACCGGCTGTAAACCAAACTGATAAATTCAACATATATTATGTACAAAGTATTAGTAACATAGTGAAATCTATAAATAATTTGATATAAGTCTAGAGGGGAAGAATTATTGCTGTTATTGAAAAATAGGATTCTATAGGAAAACTTTAGATGATTAATGTAGAGAAAGGAAATTGTTTTGAGATCAAAAAAGAAAGGACTGAAGAAGTATAACTGATTTTTAAATTTAGTTAAATATAAAAGAAGAGGTTTGTTAAAATAATAAAAATAATCTTTGAGGAAGGTTTGCTGTCCAAAGAGTTGGAAAAACATCCACCGATAATACCGATTCCAAAAAATATAAAAAAGCAAAAAAGCAAGTTGAATAAGACCTGATTAATATTGCTTACCAACTGTATGAGAAAGTGTTAGAATTTAATGATAAAGAAACAAATTGAAATGTATCTGGAAACTAATAAGTATTATACAGAACATCAATCAGAATTTTAGAAAAAAGTATTCGTGTGATAACGTCAATTCAAAACTGTTGGTTGATGAATGGCAAATTAATAGTTTAGCGAAGGAAAAATGGTTGAGTAGTATAGATCTAAGCGAGCTTTTTTTCGAAAAAAAGAAGATGAAAGTAAAAAAAATATATCAATATGGAATAACAGGATGATTTTAGAAGTTAAAAAATCATAATTTAAATAATAGGTAACGCAACAGATCGTTTACGATAAATGGCTTAATAAATGCCACTAAATATGGGTACCGCAAGGATCGATCAGGACCCGAATTAGAAATCTAATGAATATAATTAAATTGCCTAACCCAAAGTAGCTGTAGATAATATGGTTGCCGATGATTTACATAATATATGTAGTTGGTGAAAGTATGTGAGCAGTTAGAGTCACAAAATGCAAGATAGGCATTTAATAGGGTTAGAAAAATGTAATGAATATACAATAAGTTTGAAAATGAATGGCAGGGAAAAACGAAATAATATGGATAGTTAGGCAGGTGTAAGAAAGGAAACTGAAAGGAAATATTGATGAAATTGGACGGACTGAGATTAGAACGATGTAATAGAGATAAGAAAAAAATACCTGTGAAATAATGATGATTAAAACCAAGATTCACTTTTAAAGATCATTGTGACTATATCGAAAAAAGAGGAAAAGAGAGTTAAATTAGACATTAGGAAATGTCTATTAATCGGCATATACTAGATGTCTGTATTAAGATACATCATAGCATCCCAGTCTCAGTCGAATATTTGTGCAACGTTGAGTCTCAAATGTGATTTGATGTCGGTGCAGATTCA